>NC_083563.1:18197803-18503128 GCF_019925205.1 Metopolophium dirhodum | reverse complement strand
AAAAGAAAGACATGGACACATGTTGGACGTTGTCGGTGGGTAGAAGGTACATAAATGATACATACTAACATACTATATTGCTTTATATTAATTTGTCGATTAAAAATATATAATTTTAACCATTTTAATATTTAAAATTTGACTTTCGTATTTTCACAGCGATTTATTTTTTTCATAAAGACTTCTATTCCAATATCAGGTAAACCCGTAGGTATACTATACATACCTACCTACCTGCGTTATTTGTGTTTGCGCTGTTATTAATGTTTACTGTTTAGTAATTATTGCAAGTTCGTTTGTGATGAAATATTATGATGCTTTGTGATCATCGAAAATGTTGAAAAAGACAAGCTATATCCTACCTACCTAACTACTGCATTTAAACTTTGATGGCCCGGAGCTGAGTATTATGTAAATATATACGCTGCTTTAACTACTATAAAATAATATATACGCTTTACATACATATTAATATATTATTATTATAGTTTTGAATATTATTATAATCGTATAATAAAATATATTTAATAGACACATGGTAGGTATACATTTTGTTATCTATATAGAAAATTTAAATAAAGATAAAATCAAAACTTCGCATTTTATTTGGACGCCATTCGTACGACATTCAATGTTTTGAAGGCCTCCCTTTTTTTCAAGTAAGTAGATATACAAATTAAAAAGCAAACGTTTTTTTTTAAAAAAAAAAATAGTATTTTTGATCATTACACTTATATATTAAACTAAATGTTTTTATGTTACATGTTTTAATTTAATTTCAGCTAATCAGCTTTCACAAACATTTCAATTGTGCGCTAAAAGATAAACTAGTTCCAAACGTAAATATGAGATAATTTTTTTACTCATCTAAATGAATTCATCTAGATACATTTTTTATTGATAAAAATCGCGAAATTGTACTAACGCATTTAAATATTTATACAGATTTTCAAACCAAGTTTATGGTTTATAAATAATGTAATTATTTTTATTTATATCATCATTATTATTATTATGTTCCTAGTGCCCAACTAAAATATACCTAAATTTAAAACCCGTTTAAAAAAAAATTGTATCTTTTTTTTATCTAGATAAAAAAGTATTTATCTTTATCTTTATCTAGATAAATATGAGTTAAGTTATCTTTTATCTCTATCTAGATACATTAGAGTTGCATTATCTTTATCTTTATCTAAATAAAAAACTACTAATCTAATCCGAACACTGGTTGTAATCTATAGTAATATTAAGAACTGGGTGGTATTTATTTAATGTAATAAGCAGGTCTGAATTATTAGAGACGATGAGGTTATTTTTAGATAACACTAAAAAAGAACTGTATATTGGACAAATGATTTCCGCAATATTCGGACATTAGGTGGGTACAGATTTTTTTTGTCACGCCTGTACCGAAAATTTGGTTTTCGATAGCGGTTGAAACGTTGGAAAGCGTCCTTTTTTCGGAAAGCGGTAAAGTGGAAATCCCAAGAAGTGTCGTGCGGTAAAGTGGAAATCCCTAAAAGTGCTGGGCGCACATTATCAGTATATCACGTGCGTATCCCCTACACAACCAGACACTGAAATCTATACCACGGTGGTCCTCACAAAACATACTTTTGGTTACATATTATATATTCATCCATATAATATGACACTTAAAATAAATAAAACAAAATCGTTTCTTTTATGAAATTGTTTTCGTAGAATAGTGTGGTTGTTGCATTGATCCCTGCATTACCTTTGCCGTGATCGATGAACGCAGAGGCGTGACTAAAAATAGTATGTGCTTTTTATGTCCAGCGGGTGGTAAAGTGGGAATCCCCGAAATTACTGGGCGGTAAAGTGGAAATCCCCAAAAGTACCTGGCGGTAAAATGGAAATTCCCAAAAGTACAGAGCTCAGATATCACGCGTATCCTCTGCGCAAACAGACACTAAAATCTATACTACAATCCTTATAAAACATAAACTTTTGGTTACATCTTATATTCATATTATAACCTCCTTGCGTGGCGCGTAAACATTTTTCTTTCATGAAATTGTTTTCGTATAATAGTCTGGTTGTTGCATAGATCCCAGCCTGAATTACCTTTGTCGTGATAACGCGTCGGCGCGATGAATGAACGCAGATGCGTGAAAAAAATAGTATGTGTGGCTCGTGTGGGAAGGCAATTTCAGTCTTGGACGAAATGCGGCCATCGCCTGCGGCTTGTGCTGCACACTATTTATTGGATCACACAGAAGTGTATTAGGTAACCACAATATTGTATACGCCAGGACAGCCGCAAAGTTTAACTATTACTTGAAACGTATTTTCAGACAAATAAAGCAGACGATCCGTGCAAAAAGTATATTATTTATCGCCGTCGTATAGAACAACATTACTGGTATTTTATCATGTAAATGTACGCAAAACTCAAAAATTGGCCAATTTCCAAACATTTTTCTTTTACATGGATGAGCATTACACTTTACATATTCTTCGTTTGAACCTACCAAGCGCAACCCTTATACGAAAACAGAAATAATATATTATTATATTCATCGATTGAATTCGTAATAGGCGCGACTACGACAACTCGACTGCAGTCATAGTATTATTTTTAGTAAGTAACTATTTACCTATAATATAAGTTATAATATTATATGTACCTATACCTTAGTGATGACTGATGACAATGGTATAATAGTATATTAGTATAATATAATACATAATATAAAGCGGCTATCTGTATTATGTACATAATATATATATTATAGCGATAACTTGCAATAGTATACCTACTGCGTATATACCTGTATAACTGAATTAATTATACTGTCATTTATTTTACATAGTAGTTGATTTTTATAGGGAAGTTGTATGTGTTTATGTATACATATTTTTTTTTGATGTGGCTAGGGGAAATACTTTGCCCTATACTCGTTACGTGTTATAACACCCCCCCCCCTGCCCTTCCCGGTATCCTTTGACATTCCTCTCAGATGTTTCATCTAAAATTCTTTTTATAATTCAATACTTACTCATAACTGAATCTTTTAAAATAATTATTTGTTTTTTTTCCGTAATTATTATAAAACACTGGAAAATAAAAATAATTTTAACACTACATTTTAGCAAGAACCAAATTCAAGTGGCTCAGCATTTCTTTTTTTTAGTAAATGTCCTACCCCTTTGTTTAGTTTGATTATTATGTGACTAATTAATTCTTACGTCTTATAGGTTTTAATTTTGTATAAAAACCTATTCATATAATATGTGAATTTTATGTTTAGAGTATACCTACCTAGTTGATATGTTTTAATCATTTTTAAATATAAATGTCTTTTACTGAACCAGTAACCACTAACCAGTGGTGAAGTTACAATTTTAAAGCTCATGGACGCAAAAATATTTTAAAGACTTGCCCCATTCACATAAGAATGTGACTATATATAGCCACCCTCCAAAATCAATAGTTAAATAGTAAATAAGAAGTATTATAATTTGCCTAAATAGCGAGTATAAATGATATAAATAATAAAAATAAAAATAAGTTCATTAAGTAGATACTTAATAATTATGAGTTTTAATTTGTTTTAAGTTATTTTAATACCTCATCAATTAATAAACTAATAATAATAATTAGCAAATAAAAATGTTTTTTTCTTCATATTTCTTGCATATTTTTCGACTGCATGTTCTATGTCATTCCTTTATACTTTCTAGTGCATACAAATCTACGCTCTAGACATAAGCATTTAGTACCTACTAATAATATTAGGTAAAAGAATTGTTAGGAATTATTTGTTTATGAAATATTCGTACAGTTTTTCTAAAATTGCCTAGTAAAATATTCTGTATAGTTACCGTAAAATCAAAGCAGTGGTGTATTTACGAGGGAAGAGGGAGGTCCAATAAGTCCGGACCCCCTCCCAATATTAGCTCATAACGATTTTAAAATTATTTTAACAGGTTTATAAATGTAACAATATCATATTTGAGTTGGGAAAATATTATGTGGACCCCCAGTGAAAAATGCATAAATACGCCACTGGATCGAAGGATATTATATGTATTTATATACATTTAAATTCCATCAGAGGGTCCTATAGTAGTTTCGGCATTGCCAGTAACCTATTATTATTAATGACTATAAGCTTGTTACCATATTTGAATAAGTACCTACCTACATTCATTAAAAACTTCAAAGGGAGTGGACAATATTTAATAAATACCTACAATAATATAATATATAGGTACCTCAGAAATTTAGTTTCAACTCATTAATAGATAATTACATTGTATTAGAAAATTAAACGTCATCTCATTTTCCATATTTGTTTATAAAAATTGTCAAAAAATACTACACTTCAGAATACGAAATTATAAAATCTAAAAATTCGATCGAAAGAAACAAATTAGGTATATAATTAGATATTGTTATTGCTCGAGTACTTGTACTATTTGAAAACTGTTTGGGCATAACATTTGACCGACCGACCGAGTAAATGAGTTTCTATAGCGTTTAAGGCATCACGAAATCATATATTGTATAATATAATATGATTCCTGCAACACGAGATAAGACATTATACAGCAGGGGGAGAAAATTGAATCCCGGAAAACTGTACTGGGTTTAATCCGCGTGACTTTTCAAGCGACTTTCGTCACCGTCGTGATCGGGATTACCGACGACGTCATAATATTGAGAAAACGATTTTCACGCACGACCGTTTCGTTTCTGTGCTGATGATTTCTGAAGTTCACATGTGCCTATATATATAGTAAACTACAATACTACATCTAACATGAAAAGTTGCCATTGCATGCCTTTTTGTTGACCGAAAAAAAAACAATAAGCCAAATTATTGGATTCTATCAAATTGTATACTGTACACACATACGGCCCTACAAACATAAATTACTACGTACAAAGAGACACCATTACTCTCATATGTAGTCCATATTATTATACATAGTACCTACCAATGTTATTTGATTTTTACTCTGCGATGACTAAAACTAATCTCTGTGGTTTATGATAATAATATTATAAATACTCGTATCGTGTAATATACATATACATAATCAACAAAGACGTCTTTAGGTAAGATGCTTAATTTATTAGGTACCTATGTCATGTTGAGTGAAGTTTTAATAATCTCAGTTCTTAAATGTATTACACCAACAACCTATCAGAAATTGAATGCACCTATATAAAATAATAATGTATAGGTAATAATTCAATAATGTTGTTTAAATGATAAATTCATTATTTATTTTTTTTTTTATAGAAAATCGTTATTATATTTCATATAATTTTGAAAGATTGTGTATGGGTTGGAAGTTTATAAAATATATTACTTACCAGCAACTACGTTCATAACGTTATTAAACTTAAAATAAAAATGATAAATTGAGAGCTTGAGGTAGCCTTAAATAATATACCTTATGCGGTTTGGACGTTTGAAATTTTTGTTTTAGTTATTCTAAGACTTGAAAACAGAATGTACCTATACCTAAGTCCTAAGTTACTAAAAATCTACACAATAAATTATATTTCTTAGATTTTTATATTTATTACAATTTTAACACTGCAGCGGGTTATAAATTATAATATAATAATAATAATACACCTATACCTACCTATTGTATATATTCGCTCCGGTTTAATAGCAATTTCGCACGCGAAGTATAACAGAATCATCTGCGTGCTTAATAACTAATATTAATTTACATATTATTTATTATGATGCAGATTATTATTTTATGATAATTTGGTTGAACGTTCTTATAATTAAACGTTAGTGTAAGAAAACGGTGTATCTTAATTAAACGTTTTAAAGTTCAATTGTAGTTCTTTGAGCTGACGTACATCGCTATAATAGTCCAGCCCCAGTTTCTACTAAAAAAACGCTTGCCAAGTCAGGGATCGGCATGTAAACTTTCTTGATTTTTAATTTTTAGAAATTTATTAACTGCAGATATCACACCCAAGCGGTATAACAATTTGAATCCAGAAAAAATTCGGTGTGAACAGCCCCACAAAAATTCATTTTAATTTTCATTTAGTGAGATAGATGTTCGAAACTGGAGTGCGAATTTCGTTGTTTGGGGGCTTATTAGATTCACATTGGTTAGGAGAAGTGCATCTTTAATAGTTAATTCACTACGGAACATTAAAAAAAAATTAAAAAAATTTTATTGTGCGTTTTTTGGTGTTTTTCAACTTTACAGCTGTAAATTAACGATTGGAAATAAAGTTCTTATAAATATATAAGATACAAATCTTCACTGCACTTTTCCTAGCCAATGTGAATCTAACAAGACCCCAAACAATAAAATCCGTTCTCCAGTTTCGGAAATCTACCTCGCCAAATGAAAATCTAGCGAAAAATAACTTTTTTTTTTATCTGTGAACAACTAAATAATTTTTTTTTTAAATTTTAATTCCACATTTAGCATTTCTTTTTAATGAGTTATCAACCAACTTTATAGCCATCATAGTTTAGGAGAAACGCTAAAAATAAGAAATTTTGGGATTGTTTACGCCGCATTTTATGGATTCAAGTGGTTATATACCGCTTGCAGGGTGGGATATCAAATCTATCTCATTAGTATTTTATATTAAAGCTAGCTTAATTATCCACCTTCTCATCATTACTGCAGAGTTAAATCTTTATTGTTTTCCTATTTAATACAAATTCTTGAAGTTTTCAAAATTCAAACTTTTTTCATTTCAATTACCATACTTACTTGTTAAAAAATCAAGAAAGTAAAAATAGTGAAGAAATATTAAATTATAAACAATCAACAGAATTATTGATCTTGAATTCCTAATAGTGTATTATACTATTATAGGTACCTGGTACCTATGCATTTAATTTACACGTATTTCAGGGTAAAACAATATCGGTCTGTAATACACACATACTTTAATTTTAGTTATTTTATTTTACATTTATAAATGTATAATGGAACTAACGATATTTTTGGAAAATACCTATTCGATTGTTTTATTTTTTAACCACTTATCGTGTCGATTAAACAATAAATTCTAAAATGTTTCCTTATAGTGTGATTATAAAAAACCAATACGCCGTTAAAAATTATACACAAATTAAATTACCTAATACAATTTACGCAATCACGTCTAACAACATTCTTGAAACAACACAATTACATTTTTTACCCATCGAACTGTGTTGTAATTATTGCCAATTATTACAATGCTTTAAGGTCTATGGACTATGATTGAAACTCAATACAGCATAGTACATGGTTTACTTTTATATTAGCCTACATTCGTATAACATAATTTTGTGTTGGTCTTTTGTATGTGTAAAATATCGTATAAATCGAAACAAAAAATCGTTTACTTTGGAGATGAAGCATTCTTTTTCGCCAATAATATGGATGTGCTCTGCTCACATTGACGTCACTACCTAATTATAAATATGAATAATTTTAGATACGCATGTCAGACGGCAACCGCACGTCCTTACGGTATACCTTTAAACAGATTACATTGTAGTCAGCATTTGTATTTTTTTTATTTGAAGCGATGTATTAAAATCATGGAAAACATTAAAAAAAAATCAAAGTTATATCCACTTCATCGTGAGTAAGTTTCAATAAAACTCATTGAAGTAGTGGTTGACTTAGTAATATTGAGGTAGAATTTATTGGTTTTTTTCTCGCGCTTTTAGGATTGCGACAAACATATTTTTTACTTTATTTGTTAATATAGATTTACCAGTAAATTCATTTACATTGACATTTAAACGTTAATCAAAGTCAAATCTGAGCTTGTATTTTCTTTCATCGTATATATTATTATATTTTATTGTTATAACTATAAATTCAAAAATAAAAATACTTGTTCTGTACCCTTAAAAATATATTCTTGCGCATAATTTAAAATGACAAACGTTCACAATATGTCAATATATAGGTATACTTATGCGTAGTAATATACAGTGTTGAGTATTGAACATTGAATATAGTTGATTGGGGTTGATTAACATTGGCCGAGAAACGAATATTTTTCAAAATGTGTACATTATAAATAATATGAACATTATACATGAAAAGTGAAAATAAGATTTCGTGTTAATGTTTGGAAGTAATAAATAACTCAAACATTATAATTAATAGTGAATACTATAATACAGTACTACTACTACACTCTGATACACAAAAAACAGTACAAAATATAAATAGATAATAATATCTAGTCATAATATTATTGATAATATTATGTATTATTAATATTCATTACTATAATCTGGATTATATTTAAATTTTTTTATTTAAAATTTAAATCAAAATCTTCTATTTGCATCTAAAACCAATACAAGTAACTTTGTGTTTGTTAATAAAACAAAAATATACCTACATGCATAGGCTCAACAAAAACGAATTCAATTTTGTATTTGCAGTGGCAATCATAGAGAAATATACCTGGTTAGATACATGAGTTGGATGCAGCGAAAGATTTGTTTGTATTTATCTCACATTACATTGCTCTGATTCAGTGGTGTGTTCTTGTAGGGTTGGATTTAAGTTCAGTCCAATAATCATCTGAAATTATTTCAATTTTATTTCAGCCAGGCCTAGATTTAAGACATACGGTAACCTTATATGCTGTGAACAATTTGTAACTATTATTTTATAAACCCTTTGTGAAAATATTTTTTTAATATATTTAATTTGTGTTTGTAAGTTTAAATGTACAATCAATTTACAAAGCCCCATCATTATTCAACTTGAATCAATACAAAAATAATATTTTTAGCTAACTTGACATAATATTATATGAACAAAATCCAAAACAATAATAAAAAAAAAATCATGGAGTTATTTTTAATTTGGATAATTACGTAAGTACCTACCTATACATTATATTATATACTATGAATTAAAAATCGACTGTCCCACCGTACTGTGGTCTGACAGATTGTAAGCAATTTCAATTGATCGACATCTATGACAACTGTCAACTAAGTATTTAAATGGTTTTAGGTATGGGATAATTTGTATTTTGAATCAAAAAAATATTACCATTTAAAAATAATAAAAAAATCATCGTCGTTGGTAATAAATCCGTGGTGAACCGAGTTCTGTTGTAGGCTGTATACATAATATTATGGGCTTGATCTTGGCTCTTTTTATAATAGTTAAAACATGATTAATTCGAGAGAGTAATTTAGGTTTTTTTAGAAGCTATGTTTGGATCCCCCTCTTACCCCAGGAAAAAATAAAATAAAAAATATATTTGATTGAAATATAACGAAGACAATAATTCAGTAAAGTATCGTATAGTAGGTTTTTATCAATCGATTCTCTTTCTACAGTGTACAATTTACGGGCTACTACCCCATTATAATGCCCCATTCTTATTGCACACCGGGTATATTATGACGATCATAAGTAATAACACTTAAATACACGATAATTGCGTTTCCAAGACATCTAAGGGTGATAATAAATTGGAAACGAGAATAGGGTCTGTTGAATCAACCATATAGTTCAGTAGTTCTATGCAGTAGGTAGGTAACTACTATTACTATTAGTATTCTAACGTTTCCGTGGAAAATACAAAAGGATCGTATAATAATGTTGTGTTTTTGTGGATTTGCAGATAGATTGATTGAAGGATATTCAGAAATTGTAGGTTTTGGCATTATATAGGTAGGTACGTTAAATATTTCTGCTGTTCATATGAATATATATGGGACAATTATTTTCTACTATAATAGTTGGCTGTTTGGATCGATTGTTGAGTAAAATTACCGTTTTTTTTCGCATGATATAGTTGTAGGTACTATATTATAAGTAACGGATTATAATGTAATTTAGGCGACAACAGAGCCGTATTTAGGGGGTAGGGAGGGGGGCAACGGGGTGTTGTTTCTCCGGGTGGCTTATTATGAGAGGGTGACAAAGTATCATATTTAACTACCTACCAATAAATAAAATTATTATACAACTATAGTCCAAACAAACTTTTTATTGACTTTCAAAATTATAAAAATAATAATTATTACTGTGGGCAGAAAAAATAAATATACCTAGTATGATTAGGTTAGGTTAGGTTGGGTTAGTATATGGACTTATACTTATACGCGTCGTTGAATTTCTGGAGATCGCGATTGGGTAATGTTGTGCAGCGGCGCAGTACTGTATAAAATTTTATCAAAAATGGTTGATAATTGCTTGTGCTGTAAGTTCTAATCAACGAGATGAATTTTTCAAAAGATTATGGCTTTTCAGACTGAGCTCTGTGGATTTTCACGTTACCGGAGGACACGATGGTTTTCATAACGTGTTTCGGGCTTTCAGCAGAACTGTTCCGTTTAGTTCACAGAATGTTAATTTAAGCTGTTTCCGAAAAGCTTGTTCTAATCACTTACTACACAATATTTACCTTTTTTTTTTAAGAAGCTTTTTTCTTAAAATAATAATTGTCGTCAGAAAATTATAAAAAATGGTACTTTTAATTTTGTGTCCCTGCACTAATTTCTTATTTTTTTTATTAATAAGTGTTATTTTAAGAAACGACAGTAACAATATAGGTATACATATATACCTAAATATAATTATGAATGAATAAATTATATTCGAATCATGTCATTACAATATTTGAAGCACGCTTAAATAAGAAAATATATTTTATAAGAAACTCCGTTATTTTAGGAATTATAGCCATTAAATATATAATATATATAATTATTATTATTAATTGCATTGATTTTACATTGTTTTTTCTCTTAATTTTACTTTTTTATTTTTCCTATTCATCTATAGGTACATACGAATGTTTGGTTTTTTTTTTTGTCAATCGGATTTTAATACGGTAAGGTTAGGTTAGGATTTTGTATTAATTGGTGGTATAACTTTGATACTTTATAGTTGAATTATACACTTACGTATGCACCATGTGGGGCCCGCGAACTACTGCAGGTAAATTGCCTACCTGATAATATACTGTTCGCAAAATCACAAGTGAATCATACGGATAATGGCTGTCTGGATGCCTAAAAAATAAAATATAATATCATTTACAATTAAAAAGACATGGCTTCCACACAATTTTTTTTTGTAGAACCGTGAAATATAATTCAAACATTTAAAAATATGAATAATTGGTGTTGGATGTTTTATATTATTTAGAAAATAAAAAAAACCTTAAAATGTTCTTCCTACCATGAAAATTATACTGGATGTCTATGGAAGAAAACAATTTGAACGCCAATTTATTTCTCTACTGTTCAACTGATGTACCTGTACATCATTCTAGAAAAATTATTACTCAGTCAGGAGAGTCAAAAAGTGTTATAAATTTCAGGGTTTGGTTTCCTGGTCTGAAAAGCGATTAATTGTTTTGATGGTTATAGTTTATTCGTGTGTGAAAACAGGAAAACAGTTGAGATTTATTCCGGATATCGGTTGTCAAGTCTGAAATATTTTCGAATGTTGTAGTTGAGAAAATAAAATTATTGTTGTTTTAAGTGAATACTAAATAAGGATTTGTTGTTGGATCTGAAAAATTAGTCTTATTAAAATGTTTTTACGTAACCTAAATTATAATATATATCATAAAAAATGCATTACCTAGCTATTTTTTTATTTTTACATAATCTATATAATATAGTATATATGAATACACTAATAAATGTTGTGAATGCCAATGGTTTTTGCTTCAAAAGCTTTATGACTTTATTAATATTGATCAACATATATAATAATAGTTTTTGAAGTGTATGACAAACAATTAATAAACAAAACATACATTTATACACGATAGATGAATATAAATTGTTTTGATTAGATTAAAATATATAGTTATGACTTTTGTCATTTAAATCATTTATGACACTAAAATAATTTTTTTTTTGTAATATATATTAAGTTATGAAAACCCGTTTATAAGGATTTAATGTGGTACATCGACAATACATATTTAGCTGGGTATTCGTTTTCCTAATAAACTCATGAAAACATATAACTATTGTAATAAAATAATTAAAAGTCCGTCAATATTCGATTTTATAAATCAAAGTTATAAAATCGTTCTGGTTCAGATAATGAAATATACTAATCATAAATTTAAATATGTTTGAAATTTAAAGATTAAGATAGTATTTATGTCTGTAACCTAAGGGCTATTATATGTATCTAAAATATCAAGGAGAATAAATTAGAGCAAAATAAAATTGTAATAATTGAATGCATATTTCTTAAATTATAATATATTTTTTTTAAAAGATAATACTTTTAGATATACGACCATGTTCAATGTTCATTGTTGAAATAAATACATGTAGTGTATTATAAGTTATAACATTTTATTTTAACATTAATCTTTGGATAATTTGTTATCGTTGACATGTTATAAAAAAAAACCCTTCAACAGTCTTATAAGTTTAGAGTCTCTTCAATAGACAGCTGACAAATACATTTTTTCTACGAATACTTGAAAGTTGCTGTGTAACGAAAAATAAAATATAAATTCACTGTGAAATAGATTTCAATTGATTTCTTTTTAATATCTGAATTATACAATAATAATCATGTATAGCTGTGAAATAAATAAAACAACCTATTGTTTCAAAAATATTGAAAAAATCAGGATGAATATATTCATATAAAGATAAGTTGGTATATTTTTATAAATATATCGTAATGTTAGCTACATTAAATTATTGATATAATATTATTAGAGGAGAAATTCTATTTAAAAAATATATAAACTAAATAAACATCTATAATTAAACTACTCTTCTATGTAGTCTATAAAGATTGGTAGTTTTAAGTTGATATAGTATTATATTTACTCTTTGCTGTTTTTTTAGAAGATATCTATCTCAGTTTTTATACCTTTTCAATCTTTGGTTACAGTTCATTACTGGACTACGGTCACTATACTGTTGTTATTTTTTGTATTTTTACTCTCTTGTCCCTTTTCCGACTATTGTTTAACACGGATATCATTATATCAATACTATTCCAATTTAGTGTAACAAAGATATAATATGTCCAAAAGAAATCCTTAGTTGCTAGCAAGAATAAAGTTTTTTTACCTTAAGGGTTGAAAATTAAGTTCTTATCCTACTTCACAAGGTGTATAATTATAGTCCGAAATGATTTTAAATAGATTTAAACGATTGAATTTAGATCTTAAATTATTATCTTGTCCGCCTCTGCAGAAGTAGAATTAAACTAGTGTGAAAAAGTGAAAAATTGTGTTTTTACTACAATATTGAAATTAACCTATAGATTCATTTGTGTTTTTGTAGTTTTTAAAGATGAATGCACGCTGTATTTATGGGATAGTATGCGTGGGTAAAAGTAATAATAAGTAAAAATCACTACATTTTAGAAAACAAAAAAAAAACATCTTTTTATCTGAATTAATTGTAATGGATTTTCACTTTTCACAGAAAAATAAAGATAAGAAAAATTACCAAAATTAAAGCTTTATTGATAAATCTTTTAAAATTTGTCAAATTAACTAAATCCCTTTTATCCACATTAAAATAGATTCTACGTAGACGTTATTCGAGTTCAACCATTTAATGTCATTAGGCGCATATACAGCGCGCAGAATATATTATTAATATTATAATTAAGGAAATATAACTTTTTTTTGTTGGTTTTAGGGTATATAATGTCGTTTCAATAACTTCATCACAAAAAATTGCACATCGCGACGCAACAGCTTGTTCATAAGGCATTAATTGATAAATAATAAGGTTTCTGAATAATTAGTTAATATCAAATTGTAATAATCTAAACAAATACTTACCCGTGTTTTAACGACTTGGCCAACAGAAAATGTAAGTGTTAGGTCAAGTAGTTCTGCTTGAGAGACGATATTGATCTTCAAATAAAATACGGCTACAGACTACAGCCGATAGCTATGAAACTTGAGAGCCAAAAAATAGTTGCCATAATTACGAACTTTCGTGAGAGTGACTTTTAATTATTTTTTTAAAACATTACTTCGGTTGTACACATTTTCGTAACATTTCAACTGGCTCTTATACAATATAAAATAATATAGGTACCTTGTAAATACATAAGCAAATAATTAAATTACCCATTATTATGGTATATATAAATTAAATGGTTTCCATTCCTGATTTACTATGTTTTGATGGGCATCTCATCATTGTTTTATAAAAACCTTTTGAAAAAAATACAAATCTAGACAATTTTTTATCCGCAAGCTTTATATTAACGTCATTGTTAATAATATTTAAAACATGATAGGTAATTGTACGTCATTCCATGTTGAAACTTGTTATGTTTGAGCACTAAAAAACGTGTCCAGAATCCAATTTTCGCTTCAGAAAAATGAAATAAAAACAAAAAAATAAATAAATAGATTTTAGCGCTCTAAGTGCGAATTAAGCTCTAAATTGTTTGTGTGCGTTAAATGTAACTTCTGCGACTAAGCAATGTAGGCTTACGAAACACGAAGTTCCTAATTTAATTTAATTAATCCTTTTATTGGTTAATGTTTTTAAGTTACAATAAATAATAACTGATAACAGCAAAGTGATTCAAAGAACGTGTTTTATAAATAATTTCGAATGAATTTAAGTAGGTATATTTTTTGAGTTCTAACTGCGTATTTCACATATTATAATTTATTTTTATCTTTTTATTCAAAGAATAATCTACATTAAAATGTATTTCAAATCAACTAGACGATGTAAGTCTATTAAAAACTCAGAAACCTTGATATTAATTTATTGTTCCGAGATGAAAGATGAAAGAAGTATCTAATTGTTAATCATTTTCAATAATATATTCCACGTCATATTAGTCAACATATCTTTCTAATAATATGCCTTAATGGGTAGTTACAGGAAAATTCTATAATAAACTAACAACCAAGAATAGTATTTTAAATGTGTTCATATTCCATTAAAATTTTATTTCATACGAATATATTCGTAGCAGTTTACTTCATAGTAAGTTTTAAGTGGAGGAAAAGGTGCTTAATTAAGTAAAATTCCAAGAACTCTAGTATATAGGTAACCTTAAACCTTGGTTGGTCATATTCTACACTCCAGGTACCTCTTGCATAACATCACCACAATTAATGAGGAATAAAATATAGTTAAATGTTAAATACTTGTTACGATTATTAGTTAGATCTTTGATACTCAGTGTTTACAATCAGTATAACTTATTATAGACGTGTTTAAACAAAATAACCAGCGAGTAGGTTTATACAAGATTATATTTTTCCCCTATAATTATCTTAAATGTTTCTTCTTTAGTGAAACTCTTGGAATGGAATATGGTTATATGATATTGGTTTATACTTTTGATAGTGTAGTTAGTAAAAGAATATTCTTATATAGAGTGAACTTTTTTTTTACGTAATACCTATACCTAATCAAATTTGATTATTATTTTAGATTTCACGAGGCCGCAGAAAATTTTTCTAGGAACTATGGTTATAAAATGAAATTATAAATATAATTTAATTTAATTTTAGGAATATATTTTAAGATTTTTAAAAATGACAAACAATTTATTGGTTTTTAAGTTTTTTGTCCCGTTGTCTGTATTTATAAAAAATAATTACATTACGGTGCATTGTTGGCAAAAATTGAGTAGGTACTTATAATAATATTTAATAATGTAATATACAGTCATCAGTGACTTTTTTATGCTAATCATTGATCGATCATAAATATTCGAGTAAAATAGTATAATATTATTTTTGTTATAATAGTTATGTTGTTAGTTTTGAAGAAAAGTTTCATAAACAAAAAATACGTTTTATTTATAATATAAATTTCAATCTGTTGTTGCTGTTGTTATTAAATCGGATATGCTTTGAATTCAATATATAGCGAATAGGAAGTTTTTAGGACCCATTTATCTAAGATAATTTAAATCAGTTAGCATTCAACTAACTACGTTGCACCATGAAACATACAGTTTTTTTTTAAAATTTAGTTAAATAATTTTGCGTTTAATCAAATAATTACGTAACGGGGGAGATAGAATTCCATGCATTAGTGAAATTAGTCTATCGACAGCAACAAAATCAGCACCAAAACTTGATCCTTTTACTAGGTAAAACTACAAGGTCCACACGACGGTGGATAAAAGTAGTCCCCAGGGTCGAGAATCGCCGCCATAAAGGTAATGGTTTTTTTCCTTACCCGTACGCAAGCGGGATGAGGAGAAAAAACATTTAATTTGTAAGTCAGAAGGAAACAAATTAAAGCGCACAACAAACTCGGTGGATCAAAGGATCAGAAAAAAAAAACAACAAAAGATTTACATATAGGTATACACTTTTTAATAATCTTTGAACATGTAATTTGCAAATTATTATATTTTTTTTTACCTAAGGTGTAAAAAAAATGGTTCATTTTTTTCTTCTAAGAATCACTATTCAAAGACATTGGTACTCGACGTACGAATGAAATCACTTTGTTTTCATACATGAAATATCATATATAGGTGCCTACACAAGTATATTGCGTACATGTAGGTACTCATTATATAGTGTGGAAAACGCGCGGTATATTATATGTATACCTAGGTAATATATTTTCTATTAATATAATAATGGATGTCAGATATATTATGTCTCTATGCGAGGGAAACTCGAGGGAGCGATTTGGCAAAATACATATCATTATGGTGTATGAATGATTTTGGACCATTGATATTGCAGGTCAATCTTAAGGGTGGACGGGCAGCGCAAGACGAGAATCCGTAAAATGACGCAAACGAAGTACCGACTGAAATGGAAAACATATTATACGGCACGCGCACGGTTAGAGAATACGAATTACAATTTAAAGGAAATAAAATCATACATATATGTATAGGTCGGGTATAGGGGAAAGTAATAATAATGAATGTACGAATATCACGAAAATGGTAGTAATATAATATATATATGTATTTTAAATTCACGTGTGAGCTGAGGAATATGAGCAAAGTATAATAATATCGTACTCGTCGTATAACTTTTGTCTAACAAATAGTGCAATACTAAAATAGCGCGATCCCAGAGATGAGATGAATTTTTTAGTATAAAAGGAAAAGTTATTAAAAGTTGAATTATTGAGGATCTCTTAATAATAATTATAAAAATATGAAATGGCGCGGAACGATTATCCTATGGGTATTATTTTACGATATTGGTTTTTGTAATCGGCATCCACATAATATACAATATTATAATATTTACTTAAATATTTTTAATATAAATTAATATTCAACTAAATAAATTATAAATTATTCATGTGGTGTTAAAATGTATAATACATGTCAGCTTATACGTCGCCCTTATAATTATAATATTATCTTTAATAAGGACTTGGCTTAACTTGACTTAACATAGGTATAATATATGAGAAATCTCAATATACTCGAAAATTCATGAGTGTGTTGAGTTAATTGTAATTGACTCATTAGTGATATAATAATTAGTGATGCACAACGAATTTTTTTTAAGTGTCGTTATCGTTTCATATATTATATTAATATCCTATCACAATATCGGAATATACACGATAACGATATCAAAAACAATATAATATTGATGTAGTTTTTTTGGAATCTTATAGATAAAAAACATTAATTGTAATTAATGCAATTGTAATTAAAATTGTTATATTTTACAAAATACATAGAGAAAATGGAATTAAATATAAAATTATTTAGGTACTTTTCAATTGTTATAATATACTTTTTAGCTTTATTTTTATTTATTTTTTGTTTTTTTGTTTTTATTAGCTTTCAACATAAATATTAGTATAGTTCCACAATTATATATAGTATACAATAATAGGATAAACTCGTAATATACATAGTAAAAATGCCTTAGCTATACAATTGCTTTTTGAAAAAACTTGCAGTTAAGAAAAGTTTAATTTATTATTTCATATTATAGGTACCAACACAATGAAAAAATAAAAGGGATTAAATATTAAATTATTAAATACATTAATACATTTTAAATTATGAAACTTCTGAGTTAAGTATAATCTCTTCTTGAAAAATATTTGTAGGATATAATAAAAAATTATACTAGTGTAATTATTATTTTTAAATTTATATCATTACCTTCTTTTTCTTTCAAATACGAATTCAAAAAAGTAGATGATTGACCCTGTCTGGTGATAACCGATTTATTTTTTTGGTAACGAGTTGACCAGCTTCTCTGAACAGGTGTTCGCAATGGGCACTTGTTGCTACTACACTTAAATATTTTTTTGGTATCCGCAATTCGTAAAAATGCTACTATTTTTTCTATTTTCATTGTTTTTACACCCCAATATAAGGAATCTTGAGTATTTTAGGTGATATTTGATTATTTATTTAATTTAATTTTCTGTCAAAAGTTAAATAAATATAAAATGTATCGAATTTATATTGATATCAATATCGAATATCGAATTGCAGGTTAGGTTATAACTTGCGAACAAGCTTTAAAATGGCTCAAACAAGTTGAAAGAACTACCAACCTCTGTAATATGATCTTTCACGATTTCACGAGCATAGAACTTATAGAACTGGAAAATTACCTAAGATTACGAATGTAAATGTGTTTTATTTTATAGGTTTATTTGTTTGTAATTATTATTATTATTATTATTTGCTTAATATTGTAAATACAAATAATTTGAATATAAATATAATAAAATGCATTTATATAATATGGTTACGTTAATTTTGAGGTCTTGTGGTTTTAATTAATAATAAAAATATACTGTCTAGATTATTTAAAACCATGATATACCTTTTGGCTGTATTAACTGTGAGCATTTTTTTTTAATGATTAGATTATTTTTTTTAAACGTATTCAGATTTATTTTGATTAACGAGCTGCATAGTGGATTATTAATTTCGTAACTTTTAAAGAGAACAATATTAATATTTATTATTATTTTAGTTAAGACTTAAATAATATTTAATTTCTGCATTATATGATTGTATAGTGTTTTAACACGTAATCAAATTGTATGAAGTCATTCGCCAACGGTATTAAAATCGAGAAAAAACAAACTTTGCAATGGTGTGAGTTGCTTATTTTTTTTTTTTTAGTTAAAACAAATTTGTATGAAGTACACAAGATTTTTAGTGTTTTTACAACACTAGGTATAGGTATACTGTATTTATTTACATATAAAATATAATGTCATGCATAATATGTATATTGTATACGCATGTATATTATATTAAAATAAATTATACACTAGATTTCAGGAAGAGCAAACCCTTGGATGAACTCTTGCACATGCAATTAATGTTAAACCGAATCCAGTGAAATTAAAATTGTATTTACATCTGAGAAAAAAAAAATCAAAAGAATCCAACGTAAAAATAATTTTATGGATGAAATGTTTTTCTTAATCGAGCTTTTGTTTTATTTATTGCTTGAATATCAGTGAAGTCTCTCCGTTTTCTCCGTTATAGACAAATTATTCTTCCAAAAGTTATTATTGTTGTGTATGAAGCTAAATTTTTTTTTTAAATAATTGACAACTTTTGATGATAGACTATTATTGTTCGTTTTTAGACGTAATAATAAAAACTTTTCATAGGTCTCGTGTAATTATATGAAATTTGATTCGATCTTTTGACGTGTCACATAAACTGCAGTAAAGGTGTGAAAAGCTAATATTGATGTAATGATGACCATTTTAAATGTTGTTCCGATGAAATCCACCACACATGAGTGATTATTGCGCGGTGTATGTTGTGGCGAAGGAACCTATACATAACTTTTTTATGGTGGATGAAGGTTATGATCAAAGACACTCGTTAAAATATGGTTGACAAATATCCCAGTATAGTTATCTATAACTATATGGAGTTTTACGCTCAGTATATCTGCGAGAGCATACTAAAATTATTTTTAAAAAAATCAGAATATGAATTACTGTAATATAAAAATAAACGGTATGGGTGGATGAGAATGCTTGGCGAATAACCCTGTACACAAGTATACGATACGTGGACGACGGAGGACACATTGTTTACACTCGCGTTGATCGTAGTTGACTACCATAAATGTAACTTTTGACAAAAAAAAAAAAAAAACAAAAAACACAACAAAGTAACGGCTGACCGCGGGAGACTAAAAAGTGAAACGATGTTGACCTGATCAATACAGTGGTGGATGGAAACGAAACAAAAGGGTGACATTAATTGTCTTTATATACCATTCGGTAAATATGAAATAGGTAGATATATTATATACATGTTATTATAGCTAGTAATAATATAATACGAGTAGGTATATATGTGCGTGCCAAAAATAAGCCGTGAAACCTACACCTCTCGCCATTCTTTTAAATTAAATTGCGGTGAATTTCACAATACGATTATAAAAATATTATTATATTATATTAAAGCGACGGGAAAAATTCGAATAGCGACCATTGCGATTTTCACACGATTTTCGTTGGTAATGTTTTCTAAGTCGTTAGATGTTTACGTTGAAAATTATGATATTTTGTTAGACGACTGGGTTAAATTACTCGAACTAATTAATAATAGGTATACCTAACCTCGACTTATTATTAATAAAAATAAAATAAAAATAAATTTTTAGTAGACAGTGACGGTTGTTACAACCACAACAATAAATAATCTATATAGGTACTAATATATAAAGCAGTAGAGTTTGTTTGTTTGAAAGCGCTAATCTCAGGAACTACTCGTTTAAATTGAAACATTTTTTTTTTTAGATAGTCCATTCATTGAAGAAGGCTATAGGCTATATAACACCATGTTACGACAAATTAATAGAAAACTAATTTTTCCAAAAATGGCTACTTTTTAAAAAGGGTTTAATTAAAAAAGGCATTTCTAAAATTTTTTTGGATGGGTTATTTTTGAAAAGTGCTAACATAATTTAAATTTTAAAAGGGTTAATTAAAAAAAAAATTGAATTAGAAAAAGGGCTATTGTTTAAAAAAGATTGAACTTTTTTAAAAGAGTTTGATTTTTTAATGATTTTTAAAAGAGTGATTTTTTAATGATTTTTAAAAGGGTTATTTTTTTACTTTCTACTTTTTTTAAAAAGGGATAAATTTACTTTTTTTTATCAAAGATATACTAAGTAAAAACGACAAACTTGGTATAACTTTGATACTGTAGAGTTAATTCATACACTTACGTACAAACAGCACGGGGTCCCGCGATCAACCGCAGGTAGATTGCCTACTTGATAATATACTGCTGCGAATCAGAATTTTTATTCCTGGCAACAGAAAAGTTAAGATAAATCTAGAACATCATACACCGAATATTAAATAACGCATTGAACAAAGTTTGTGTCATATAAAATGTTGTACATTTAACGGGTAACGAAGTGCACGGGATCAGCTGGGTACTGGGTGTATATTATTTTTTGATAAATATTTTTAATTACCTACCAATCATAGGTCTTTAGGTACCTATACCATTAAACACAAATTTGACATGTGATTGACTTAAATAGCATCACGTGCTTCTTTAAGCGAACGCGTGCCACGAGATAGACAGTAGACACCCCCGATTTTTGAGTAATGACTTAGAATTTAATGAACGGTTCATTTATTTATTTTGTGCGTTCAAACAAATAGTGAAATAACTAATTCACGATCATTGCGTACAAAACAAAAACAAAAAGCACTTATTTTATTATACGATTAGTATATAATTTTGTGCGCGTGCGTTATTATAGCAAATGTAAATTCCACAGACAAAATATAAACAAAACATTTCGTCAATACGAACGAAAAGATTGCAACAATATGGTAAAAATAATATTGGTTCAAGTGCTTTCAATAAAATAGGTTTAGTTATTGTTTTCTCTTGTAAAAAAAAAAAAAAACATATCAAGAGCGCCATTTGAAATCACCGGAACTTAACGGTACGATCAAATTATTATACTTGTAGAATTTTTCCAATTAATTTTAAGTATTCATCGAGCAACACGACAGTGTTAAAATGTAATGGTGGATGATAAAATAATATATAATATATTATGTAAAAGCAATTGAATTTCAGATCTCTCGAGTAAGTTCCATTGCCCATTGGATAATATCACAATGTCGTCAAAAATACTTGTATAACATTATATTATTATGTAAATTGTATAATTTAATCATGCGATAAAAATATTTATTGGACAATATTATTATGTATGCACAATTATTTCAGTTGTCTCTGGTTGTAAATATTATAATATAATGACGTTTTAATTAAAATATGCGATCATAGAAACGCCACCGCATGATGGGTGACTGTAATTATCTAAAAAATAATAATATAACGTAACAATACTATGCATTCACAATCATATTATATTGTAAACATATAATGGGAAATATTATGAACGCAAATGGTTTGCCACGATTTCAGTAGAACTCGATAATTATTTCCGTGGAAAATATTCACTTGCCACCCGAAGGCGACGACTATATTATAATTTATCAATTTGTATACCTAGCAGTTACTATATAGAAGTTGAAGTCAGTTTAAAGTGCGTTCCGCCCGTTCAAATTAAACGCTACGATCGGATAGACGTCGTCAAAATTGATTAATATTATATTATAATTTGTTTTCCATTTCAATTAACCGGATTATCACAAAATCTCAAACGTCGCGGTGAAAAATATACCGCAATGAACCGCGAAGCGTCTTACCTACCTAACTTTCGACATGGGTAATGGGTAATATTTTAATCGAAAGATTTTGAATTTCATAACACCGTATAATAATAATAATAATATGACGTCATACTTTGAACGTTGCCAATATGGCATTTTGTTTTCGAACAAAGGTCTCTTATATGCAATGAAAGAACACAGCCACGGACGGCGCGTGACTGCAGCAGCAGATACGTTTGTGTGGGCCATCGCACATTATTATAATAATATCGTATTATTATAATGACTCAGTTCGGCAGAAAAAAGTTCAAAATAGAATATATAATATTGATCTATCAGCGTTTTTTTGTTCACTTCCTGATATTATAATGACGACGTAGAATACAATACTCGTGTAACATAATAATATTGTTATACCGTGCGGTGTATGCGATGATGTATTATGCTCTCCTCCGAGCGCAGATAGCGTACACGGCGTTTCTCTCACGCGATGAGTCTTATCATTAACGGCCGCGCCGACGACGACGGCGACGCCAAAGTTCAACGCCGCCGTATCAATAATAATAATAATAATAATAATAATAATTTAGTCGCCACCGACGGGAACAAGTTTTTAAGCGTCGTCGTCGTAAAACTTCCGCCGCGCCGCCGGTTAAACGATATTTATCGTCGAAACAAATCGTCGACGCCACCGCCGCCGCCGGCCGTTTTCCGACGTCGCGTCTCTGCAACGGCACGTCGCCCCTCGATTTTTATTTATCTCCTCGCTACGGCATCGTCGTCGTGTGTGAGTGCAGGAGGAGAAAAAAATAAAGCTCACAACAAACGGTATCGTGGACTCGGTGGTGGTTGTGGTGGTCGTGATATATAAAGCTATACACACACACACACACACACACACGCAAAGAGAAAACTACTCACTGTACAGCATCGTGTAATCTTGGAAAAACATTCCGACGGGCGTGTGAGCGACATATACCTAATATACCGGGTGATTCTCTTATCATTGAACACTCATTATTTCAATGTATGTTTTAAAAAAAAAATGTCTACATGGTGTACCTATTCGTTAAAAACCAATATTTTTTTAAATATAATTTATATAATGTATTTTAATATTTTTAAAATTATAATATATATATTTTTATATTTTTATTATCCTCAACATTTTTTAATTGTTTTCCTTTTTAGAACGACAACATACAGTTTTAATTTCATATTACAATGAGGAATATTTTTCTAAGTATTTTGATGCATACAAATCGAATTTAGGATGAATAGTTTATGAGTTATAACTTATGAGTATTAGTTATAAGTATTTTAGGTTTAGATGAGTAGAGTGGAGTGGAATACGCGATTACCCCGCAAAATGTTAGTCCACTACTCCGATCATCTAAACTTTAAATTACTTATAACTCATACACTACTCACCCTAAATTCGATTTTCATGTATCGAAATACTCAGAAAAATATTCTGCATTCGAAAAAAGTAAAAAACTTTAAAAGTTATAAGGATTACAAATATTTAAAATATAATTTTTTCAAAAAAAAAGTTTTTAGTAACGAATTGAAACTATATTGTAAAAAAAAATTTTCAAAAGCATAAATACTTTTTGAATAATGATTATTTTACATTAATTGGATCACCCGGTTTATATAATATATCGTATTAAACAAGGTGAAACAGGCTCGGTCTGAAAGATAATAACTATTTGATTTTGTTATAATAATATATATGAAACGTTCTGACTGCGTTTAAGAAATGAAAAAAAATTCTCAAGACGCGTTTGAAAATATACACAACAGAACTCGTGGTTGCTGAATTCGTGTCCATCACCGGTGAACCCAACTGCTATTGCTATTAAATAATTTCGTTTGACGTCCACAGGAATTGATGACGTATATTACAATAATATTATATCGTCGACCAGTATACCAATGTTAAATCTGAATAAGAGTACACACTGATAAAAGGTATATTGCAATTATTATGCATTAATTTTCACACTACAATTTATTATTTGACTGAACCAAAACAATCAATGCCAACATTAAGTTTAAATTGATTTAAACTGGGCGAAACGGGAATCATAATTCATAATACATTTGTAACAAAATTTGTGCAAAACGGGTCTCGCCCGTAATAATGATGTTTATTACGTATAGGGTACCTATTCGTAGTTATAACAGTTCATTATAATCAGTGAAGCTTATTGAGAGTAAACGCCAAATATTTATCAGATGTTAGCGCATTAGTGTAGTTTGCATAGTTTTTCTGTTTTTACTTATTTTTAATTTGATTTTCTTAAAGTGTATACTATATTAGTTTTTTAAAATAATATAAGTTTAATAAAATAACTTATGTTTTGTATAGGTACTATATAAATGCAATTTTAGTAAAATAATGTCAATTATGCATTGAATTTGGCCAAAAAAACAATAAAATAAAAACACAACAAATTAGTTAACATTTTTGGTTAAGTCAGTATATGTTTTTTAGTATGATGAATTAAAAAAAACATATATTTAGACCTAGCTAGTTCGAAGTTAAATAACTTAGCGATCAGATTTTGACTATTAACAAATATAATAATATCAAGACAAGATTATATGGAAGTGTATTTTATCTAGATGGAACCGTATTTAGTAAATATGTACATAACAGGTACCTATTCGGGTTATGTGGGTCAAGGATTCGTTTCACAGACTTTTGAATATTTTAATTTCGCCATTAATTTCAATACGGTTGTCATCAACTGTTTAACCGTAATCATATTTTTAATATATACATATAGAGGTATTCAATAACATAATATGGGAGTGATAAACTCGATACCATTAAAAACAAAACTATGAAACTATCTAGAGCTTTTCGCTTTTATAATTACAAAATAATAATTTTGATATCAAACAATGTGAATAGTTTTATGGGATTATAAAATAAAACTATTGCTAGGCAGGTTATTTTATCCGAGTGACAATATAAATTCATAGGGATCCTTGTCCAACTGTTTGGCAGGGTACCAGTTGTAATGATTTTAATTTGTATGCATAATAATAATATCATAGATACATTACCTAATGATCTCATTATTTGGTTGGAATAATACGTAAAATAACTTTGTAAGTATCATGAAATTTTTTTGGGTTGACTTATCCCTCTATTATTTTCCGTTACTATCTTAATTCAACACTTTCGTTTCTTCAATCATTATAATAGTCGTACGGTCTTCTGTGCTTGTGCACCGATTTCTGGGCTATAACTATTTTTGCTAAAACGTTATACGATATACGTATGATCAATTGTATTTCATGTCTATAAGACTATAACCGTAATATTTTATTTTAAATTGGCGTATCGGATTAGCTACATCTATTCCATAAGTCATCGGCATGAATTTATCGTCCTAAATTATTTTATTATAATTGCAGTCATATAACGGTGTGTAAAAGCATTTTTAACGATGACAAATTGCACCCCTCAAAATTGATCGTCCAGGTGATGACGACAGCATGTTGTAATATTGAGTACTACACGTCCTTGTTCACGTGTTTACCACACAGTATTCCGATTATTAGTTACGTTTATAATTGCAATAAATGATGGACGCGAATATAAATCATATTTTGATATATTAGTCGTCGGTTATTTTCACTCTTATATTTTGTTTCCACCTGCAATTTTCTAGGAATAGATAATTTGCAAGCGTATAACATTCGTATACCGTCCGGCAACAGAACCGTATAAACAAAGGTAGTACAAAGTTTTTGGTTAAAGTAGCTTAAGAAAATCTCATGAATATCGTAAGCCTCTTGTCGCTTCATTTGATTTTTTTCCTACCATAGGGAGTACGTGTTTTACTGTACACTTGAGTTTTAAAAATGTTAAAATGTAAACAAGTTTAAAATATTTTGAGAATTAACATTTCTTAACTACCTAAGCTCATGATATAATAATATATTCTTATATAGGTAGGTACACTATTAAATACATTTGTTCACTACATTATAATATTATTATTTATCTGTGGGTATTATAATATTGTGTAATATGGAATACTATATTATTACAATTTTATTCTTTACTAATATAAAATAACATATTAGTAACTGTTTATTGAATTGTTTATATAATAGCTTCGATACCTACTTTATTTTATGGCATTTTATTGCTACTTATTATTTTCATTGCGTTCAATTTCTTAAACAGTTATTGCTCACAACGTTACTTAATGTAACTACAACAGCTTTTAAACATTTATCGATTAAACGGTATTACGTTTTATTTAATTACCGATGTATGTTAAGCTATGTTGTTTCTTAAACACATTTAAACTCAAACAGAGCTATTTATACCGGAAAATGGATTGCACTTAATGGTATTTCCATATTTTCACCTTTGATCAACAATAATAAAAAAAATAAACATGTGCTTTTAGTATAACATCTTTTTTAACGCGAGTTCAAAGCATGCGAAAATGAAAAATATATTTTTTGTTATTACGTTTAAACGGAAAAGCTACTTTAGGTAAGTAGTTATATAATTGACTTTAAAAAAAAAATTGTTCGTAAAAAACACATAAATGCATGCAATGTTTTAATGAAATAATACCATAAATAGGTACCTACTACTCATACTAATGCTGCAAATAATTGTTACAATATATGATTATGAGCATGTTTTATTGTGAAATGTGGATGGTAAGGGATCTTTTTTCTTTTATGTTTTATGATTGAACTACCACTGTTTAATCTTTTAAAATCATGTTTACTTTGATAGTTCGTTAAAGTTCATATTTACAGATTTTTTTGTGTTACAAATGGTATTTCGATTCAGGTTTTTTTGTTAATAACTTATACAAACTGTGTGCTCAAATAAAATACAAATACAATTTAATTGATATAAGTAAAATATATTTTATCATACTGTAATATTTTATTTTATCACCAATGGTGAAGTTTACATGGAAATGGCCAAAATAACTGAGTAAATAAAATCGACGACGGTGTAACGACATTGTTCAATCGCTGAAAACCTACTTGAGTGCAAATAACCCAAAATTTACATTTTTTTCCGATTGAATTTAATGCTCTTATAAAGATATTTTGAATTTTAAATAAAGTAAAAACTGGCCTGCAGATTTATAATAATATACTCGCATTGCAACATAAATTAAAATACAATTTCAAGCAATTTTTAATTTAAAATTAATGTCGTCTAAACTATTATTATTGGAGCTGTATTTTTACCAGTATTATAGGTACCACTCAACTATATTACATTATGATAGCCACTGGACACATATTCTATTATATATGTTTGGCATTGTAAACACAGTCACAGCGAGTTGCTCTATCAACAAATCTGATGACTAAATTTAGTATATTTCATACATTTTAATTTCATTTGTTTACTATTTGCGCTGTATACGAATAGGCGCAATCATATTATTATGATTGCAAAACCGATGACATGCGTTCGGTCGTTCGGTATTTCATGATATTCTTTTGAACTATGGTGATAAGGTGAATATATTATACACATTCATTGGGGTCGGTTTTGTAACGTACTCTGTGATGTTTACCCACATATAACATTAATTGTCCGTTCCATGACTGGATATAGTATAACAGATTCCCGGTAAAAAATAATACACCCGAATGTTGTGTGGATTGTTTCCAGATTTTCAATTTTTTTTTCAACTCGGCGTTTGAAACCGATGCGATGTCTGATTGAATTTGTGACGGCATGACTCGAGAAGGAATTCGTAACTTTGTAGGTACGTATTATAATAATTATTATTTTGTCGAATTAGGTACAAGCGGTCGGTTTGTTGCACACACACGATGGTCTTTTTTGATTTTTAATTACGCGAATGACTTTTATACGAAAATCGTGAAAATTAATTACTCTCGTATACTGGTTTGAATATGATACTTACTGAGAGAAAAAAAAATACTGCGTCATTCCGTCGAAAACAAAATTTGTTTTTCAACACACATATATCGCATTACTAATGTCAAGGACTATAATAATATTATGCCCGGCATATGGCATATATTCTATACCACGTAACCTTTAGTCATCGAACGACCTTTCATTTTCAGACCGTACAATAAGTATTTAATAGTTACCTATATAAGTATATTATATATATATATATACGTTCAGTACGTGCATTTTACGATCTAGCCTTGGTATATTATGTGTGTGTTTTTATATTATTAAAATCGTTAAATTATTTTACTGTCCGGTTTTTAATTGGTCTTTTCGGCCAAAAATTAACCCCGTGTGACGTATAATATTAATACAGCAACGCCTTCGAACCCGGTCGTAGTGCCAAATTGGTCGAGAAAAAACATAATAATACGAAGGTCGTAATTCGCACGTACTACTGCAGTCTGCTCCGATCGTACAGGGTACCTGAAAATTTGATTTTTGTACAAATATTTTTTTTTGGCACTGAACGAGTATATTACAAAAAACAAGTCGTGGTTGGCGCCCGTTATATAATATTAAGTTAGACTCCCGTATGAATAAATATTATATTTTACACGTAATAAAATATGATAAATAATAATAAAATATTATATAGTATAATATCTCATATTTATATTACCTATACTAGCTGATCCTGTGAACTTTGTTGCCCGTTAAATATGCCAACTGTATATGATTCAAACTTTGTTGAATTCGTTATTTAATAATTGTGTTCAAAACTTAAAATTGTTCATCGATCATCTGGAACCTCAAAATACTTGTGTAAGCACCTCTTTAAAATGCA
Organism: Metopolophium dirhodum; assembly: GCF_019925205.1. Taxonomy (NCBI): domain Eukaryota; kingdom Metazoa; phylum Arthropoda; class Insecta; order Hemiptera; family Aphididae; genus Metopolophium; species Metopolophium dirhodum. Next base: position 18,473,709 of record NC_083563.1, on the reverse strand, counting down.
AATTTTGGAAATTGCTTTCTTAGTGCACATTTAAATGGTAGTACGGTATAGTATCGTAAAAATTGCGAGCCTTAAGTTATCATTATTTTAGCTCTACTTTGATCAGTCGTCGAGTCGGTTAGGACACGTTCGATTATATTATCAACATCTGGCGTTAACCGTGAGACCCGCTTGTGATTATGCAAGCAACATATTTCCCCCCGCGAGTTGTGTATATATAGTTACGAATGTTTTATTAACACGTCGACGTTCTGTGCCACGGTGTTTATGATATAGATACATATATTATTGTGTAGGTTCCTGGGACAACGATAAAAAAAAGTAACGTTAGGAAGGAACATCATTTTCGCCAAGTTATAATATGGTTTTGACCAAATATATAATACAGGTCTAAAATGATATTCAATCATAACTACCTTTTTTATGCTGTTTGTACGTAAGTGTATGATTTAACTCTTAAAGTATTAAAGTTATACCAAGGTTGTCGTTTTTACTTAATTCCACCTATGGTGGATTTATATAATCAATTAATACAAAATTCTATCCTAACATGACTAGTAAAATCCGATGAATAAAAAAAAACCAAATTCAACCCTTTTTAAATTAGCCTATCTTCTTCCCAAATGTCTAATCTACCCAAAAACATTCATTTCTTTATATATATATAATATGTATTGACAACAGATAATAATACAAATCAACAAACATGCCCGATTAACCAATAGCAACCACTATATTATATACCGGTGGATTTTCCTAAACATTTCTTTCATATAAACCTTCTCCGTGAAATACTCTTTCGTTTAAAAAAAAAATCAAGAAGATCTAATAAGTAATTCCAGAGTTTGGCCTGTACAGAGATTTTCATTTCACATTTATATAGTTAGATAGATAGCTGATAGCGTGCACTTTGTTGCCCGTAAAAAATGGCAACTCTTAAAAAAATTATGATTGCTTAACTCCTTTTGGGTGTGATTTGTTGCAGTAAGTTAAACTCAACCACCTTGATAGGCAATCCAAGTGCAACTCATCCACCTTGGTATAGGCAATGTTCGAAAATTCAATTTGATGCAAGCTTGTATCTGATCTTAACAACGTATGGACTGATAACCAAATAGTCCGATCTACCTGAATAACCCCATTAACCAATGGCAACCAATAACAAATAAATACTAATATTTCATATTTGTAATAATTATTTTTCCTATAGTTAATAACAACTATTTAGAAACAAACATTTCTACCGTAAATCTCAAAATCCCCGTCGAGCACCTTCCCGGGTGGTGGTAGGAGGGCAAAAAATACTTTACGACCTATTGTCACACCCACCAAATATACATAAAAAATGTCATTAATATAATCCCAGCCGTTCTCAATTGCTATACATTTTTGAATTTTTCACACCATTTTTATATATTATGTTACGGTAAAAGTACGAATAGCGGTAAAACCTAGGATACACAAAATAGTTTAGTCAAACCCCGAATGATTTTTGTAGTTTGGACTTTTACAAACGAGATTTGGTAAATCTTAGGATAAACAATCAGTGTTAGTAAAAGTCCGAAATTGTTTATCAATTGTGTGATATTTTTTTTGCTGAATTAACATGATATGTAGTCTGAAATTATTATTATTAAATTAAATTAATGTTATTATTATATATTATGACAATACATTTTTATTATTATCATTATTACTATACTTTATTATATAACAAAATTGAAACTATTGCGTTCATTTTACAACAATCGGTTTTAGGGATTTTCATTTCGACTTAAATATAATAGATAATAACGGAAGACATATTATTATACATTATTACAAGAGTTTAAACTATTATTATATTTTATTATAACAATAAAATTATTTGTTTGTGCAGGCTTGGCTACTGTGACATCTTGAATTGCACAATACATTTTTGGATCGATACTTACATTGATTTGTTATACATTTTTTCAAACAGTCGCACCTTATTACCCCTTGTCCACCAGTCAAAGACAGTTGCGATACTGCTAAATATACTACCAATTTCATTCTCTGGAATTATTGCCGATTTTAAAAAAATTTCTTCACATAAGGTGAACTGATTCCAAGTGAAAAGTTGAGAGAGTGTTTCTGCTTTTGTACTCAGGCGATAAAAATTTCCATCTACAATTTTTAACACTACAGCCAGTAATGTGCGGGCATCAACTTTACTTCGATCGACTTCCGTAATTTCAACCTTGACGGTTTGTCCAATTAATACAGTAGGCATTTGCTTGTTTGACATTTCTTTCATTTTTCTAGCTTGTTTTTGAAGTCCAATATGTGATTCTTCTCGATGTTGATTAATTTTTTGGGTCTATATATATAAAGATATTGCTACGTACGGGACCCCTCTACTCCGCACCTACACATAGTTAGAATATACAAATACCTAATATACTATAGTAACACATATATGGTTTGATGATGTCAGCCCAGTGCACAAGACCCTGAGAGAGCAGCATTATAATTGTTAGCAACAGTTTCAGCATCCGCCAACGGTCAGATGATAGAACCCGAGCCGGTAAGAATATCTGTGGGAACTTCACGACGTGCAATAGATTCTATGAATTAGATCTTGGCACTGTGACAACACGGCCGTGGGTATACGCACTTATTATAACGGAACTCCGCATCGACCAAAGGCATATCTGCAACCGTGAGTCATAGGTCAGTGTTCGCACTACGAAATGGTCAACCATCTAATTATGGAAGGCCCCACGGACTGTGAGAACTACCGACGCAGTCCACCAGGGATCTAGTAAAGGGAGGGGATAGGACTATATAGGAGCCCTGGGAGCGGCTCATTAGACAGACGTGATCTTGCCACCGTACGTACGCACTCCAGTACCTCTTTGCTTCTGGTAAATCACTATTTTCTCTTTTGAACTTAGATTATTTTCGTTAACGGCGTATTTCGGACTTAAACAATATTCGAGCAATCGCTTATTTTCTAAGACACCAGTGATTGTCGTTAATTCGAATAGCTAAACCAGTATAACTTACTTTTACAATATTTTATAAACATTTGCATCGAACCACAATTTGTTGATCATTTGATGATCATTTGTTGATCATCCTGTCACCATCTCCTGTAGACGAGTGCACGCAACAATATACACAACTTGACTACCACGACAGTACTACGGTATTTTATGAAAATTCGAATACGATCGACCTTCTCTTGTAGTAAATATGATGTACGTGATCCTAAAATCGATCATAATAACACAATCAACTAATTATCTATCTATCGACTAAAAGCATGTCGCATTGTGAATATCATAATAGTGGCTGTATAACCAGACTTTTGGGAACATAAAATACAGCGATATATAGGGGTATCTCGGTTTTAGTTAACGGGCAAATCGGCGCCGGATTAGGTATGTCAATTTTTAATAATATAGTTCAACCTAGATGAGCTAGTCATGGATTGGATTTAGCACTATATTGTTTACATATTTTTTTAAGATTCTGAGCGGAGCGTGCGTGTATTTTTTGTTAGCAACTTTGATTGTCACTAACCTTCAAAAATATTAATTGGTGACCCCGACTCTATAGTAATGATAATAATATCATTAATAATATAGAATATGAATATTACAAGCTATGATACAATAGTATTATATAGTATTTTGTTTCGTTTCCAATAAAAACCGTTACTATAGTATTATTATTTTAACTTGATAACAATACCTTAGATAGCTTAAATATCGATATAATTGACGGCTTCTTTACAAAACCAATATTTTACAAATATTATATTATTATACGTACAATAATACAATTAAGTTTTGTAAACAGCTGGTGAATTATAGTCTGGCCGGTTTTATCGATTAATCATGATAAGATAATATAATATCATATTATATTTTCGTGGGCTATAACATTCTAAACGAAAATTGTGTTGAAACAAGGTAGCACCTATTTAAGTAGGCATTCTATTACCCATATTTTAAAATAAGAAATGCTCATCGGTAATGACAGCAATGAAATCGACATTATTGTTAGTTGATGAGTAGTTATATAATTTCATTTTCGACAACGCTCTTTTGTATTTTGGCATATTCATATAATTGTCTAATCGTTCAAATTCACTTTGATCTGCACTATAGGGTTTTTTAGGCGAAGATGGTAGGATCAATATTGTAAATTACAAATTGTCTATCAGATACAAACAGAATACATTTTCATTACTTTCAAGTATATCTATTGTCGCACAGAAGAAACAAAATACTTTTTTTAATAATATTTTAAGTGTACTATCAACTTTCACTGTTGTTACAGCACTCAGTAAGTACAGAACATTCTGTATTGTGTTACAAGTTTACAAGAAACTCATACTTATAACTATTTCATAATTACTGTGGCCATATATAATAACGGTATTGGATATGTTAAAATGTTTATGAATAAAATGAAACACTGTGCCTTTTTCGAAATAGATAGCCATATGAGACGATTGAAAAATATTAGTCTCGAGATAAAAATACATACAAATAATTAAACAATCTGTACTATAGCAATGCATGTTACTTGATCTTAAATTATTTGAGAAAATGTATCGCGAATGCAGTGTGCATTTTATTATATTGGTTAATTTATGAAAATGGAAAAAAAAAACCTTCAAAATTAGACATTATAGGATACTTTGAAAAATTTAAGTAAGATAAATGTTTACTGTATCTAAATTAACCAAATCATACCAATCTACCTATATTATGTTTGGTGTGGTTCTCTTTAATTTTTAGAGTAAATTGAAAAAAAAAACCATGACTATCGCTTTCTATATCAAATAAATATCATACTAGAACTAGGTATTTCAACATTTCCTATTAAATTAAAGATCTAAATCAAATGATCTCTTTTTGGGATCAACAAAATAAAAATTCTTATTGCTCCGTTAATCGTTGATTAAGTTAAGATACAGGTTCCATTTATTATCTTATAGTTTGGTTTATTTATTTTCAATGTTTATAAGAAGATTATATAATATAATATTTCATCATGCAATCATATTTATACCTCACTCCAGTTTAGAATATTAACTTAAATTATAAATTAACTAATTTTTTTAGCCATTTTAAATATAAGCACATGAGACAAATTTTCTTATTTGTGCTTAAAATAAATGTACAGCTATTTTATACGTTGGTTATTAGTAAAAATGTTGCTATTATTAGGCAAATATTAATTTTATTAGACACGACGTGGTGGATTGGGTCCCGTGACTAGTTGCCGTCTGGCACTAGTGTTAAACCAATCATCCAGTTGTTTGTTCTCAGATGAGTGACCAATCAGTAACCACTAGACAATTTAAGCAGCATGACACATGCTACATAATTATTATTGAGTCGATAAACAATAACCAACGACTGTGATAGATTCATAGATTCCATAAGTCATTTGTGATTATTAGGGACCAGATTTCAATCCATTTGTGAGGGGGGCTTACAGTTACAACAATGTATTTCATGTGCATAATTAGATTTATCTTACAGATAATTCAAAATTGAAACTTTTATTTCGTATTCTTAAGTTATTTTATTAAATTTAAGCGTATATGTTTAATATTAATATTAATTTTAATTTAACATGATTTTAGTTGTATATGTCTGAGTATTTAGAATAATAATAAAGATCCAAAAGCACACGAGTCATTTCCAAGTTTTCGGTCATATTGTTTTAATCTTAGAATAGTGTTAAACTTATACTAAATAATGTATTAAATTGTTTTTTTTTTTGTAATGTTTTGGTTGTTTTTAAGGTTATTAAGGAAATTGCGGTAAAAATATAATTTTGGCTAATTTTTAGAGTATTTTTCAATTGATTATAAGTCGTTTAATCCAGGCGCGATATATGTATCGATAATGATGTAAACAAATTTATCCCAAACATGGCAATGCGATTGTTTAATTCAATTCATTATAAAAACACAACTGATAAATATGCAGTTTGAAATAAGAATAACTTAACTGTATTATGAACGTCATATTATCTAAAGATTTAATTTGTATAATTTCAATAAAACAGTGTAGTTATATTAAAGGCAATTATTATAATTGGAAGTCTGTGTATAACTATACACTATAATATATATATAACTTTATAAAATACACGATAGTGGTAACATTATGGTGTTATTTCGAATTATTCATGATGTGGACGAAAACAAATGTAATATAGGGTTCCTTTATACGTTGCGTAATAGGTAATAAAAACCTAATGGGGTTTAAGTAATGTTAGTACAACACTTATAGTTTAAAAAATAGAATACACCGCAATCCAAATCGGGTGAAAATATATAAAAAGTAAAAATAGATTTGGGACTCTACCAAATTAAAGGGCGTAGTAGTGTATGATTATAATTTCTAAGTGGTCATCAATATTATTTTTTGCGGTAAATATAATTTTAATGAACCATTTAACTCTAACGGTTGCTTTAGAAACTATAGTCATAATATAATATTGCTATAGGTACCCGCAATTACACATTCGCCTAGTTTTATTCTAAATTGAACCAGTTAATATAACTAGAAAATATACACGCTTATTGTATACGTAAATAATTGATCAGTTTGAGTACCTATATTTAATGTCAATAAACACCTATTAGGCGCCTAATGTTTTGTATTCAATACTCAGCCAAGTCACGCGCTGTAAAAACCTCGGGATGTGTGTAAAAAATATTGTTACCACTTTCCCGCACGAGTTATACATAAAAGAAATGTTCAGTCTATATATGAACCTGATTTGACTTTTTATAGAATATAATAATATAATATTATATTATACGATTCCAATAACGCGTATGTACGACAAAAGCTTCAAACGGGAAACGTGACTTCGAGTGTGACAAAATAAATGCGTAGAATAATAATAACAACAACTGCACGTGTGAAATATAATTACCTTATAACCGAATTTGCACGTTTTATTCGACAAAGCGTTTCCAACCAACGCCATCGCTGAACCACACACACACACGTGCCAACGACTGTAATTTAGGTGTAGTCGTGTGGCGTCTATTATATAGGCACACAAATAACTTATTGACATGTTTACGGCAAACTTATACGACAATTATTATTAATACTAAAAGGTTTTGAACAATTATTATTACGTATAAGACGGGTGTGAATATATTATTAAATATATAAATTAAGTATAGGTATTAATTTATTATTATGTGTCTCCAATTAAAATTTAAAATTACTAAAATAATATTATTTTTTTAAAAAAAAGTTAATTTCGTAACAGACAAATTACGAGAAGGATTCTATATTGTTCTGAACAAAAAAAATGTTTACTAAAAATTGCTTTAATTTAAAACTTTACATAATATAACATTCTGTTTAAAAATCTATTATTATACTAACCAGTATAATAATATGTAACGTCCTGACGAGCATACAATGCGATCTTTGATCTTATAGTCTAAGTACGTTTTCGATACAGTTTTTTATATTGTAGTCCTGGCATTCATATTTCGGTCCATTTTACTCATATGTATATCATATTATTATAATGTAAATTGATTTTTATGTACTAATTTAAAATAATAATATTATTGTAACACGGCGTCCAATATAGGCAATTTAGCTACATCTGTTATGAGATTTCATTTTTATGGTATTTCATCAGCGAGGGTTTTTTGCAACCCATCAATAAGTATAGTCTATATTATACCATAAACAGGAGTAAAAATGACGAACTAAAAAAATTACAATTGTATGTTAAAATGAAATCACAGTACACTTTATACTGTACATCGTATTATTGTATTATTATTGTATTGATATTACACTTTCATTATTTTTATTTTCCTCTACACGCATAATAAATTATTAAAAACATAAAAAAACGATACTCGGCGTCAGCAAATTTTAAATATTTGTTTACTTTTAATTTGATAATTTTTTTTGTATACAAAAATAAAAATAAAATAAAATATATAAATACCATATTTTCATTCAGAAGGATAAGTATATATATTTTTTTTAAAAAGGGCATTATTTGCTTTTATTTATGTTATCTGTACAGCATAACATTTACGAACGGATAACATTTTTACAAACGATATTTCGGCCACCAGTAAAAAAAATGTGAATCGATTAAAAATCAAGAGAAGTTTGGTTGTACGGGGCAATTTGAACATTTTGTGAGAAAATCGTTTACTACGATGTATTTTAATGAACTGTTATCGTAATATAATAGCAGCCAATCGATTGCCAACTGTTGGGTGTTATATTATTGTTGTCGTTATATAGCGTTTAATTGCGGCAATCGAAATGAGTTGTTATGGCTCTTACTCACTCTCACTCGGTCCGACCTCATTTCGACTCATCATTACCAGCTGTTCACATAACGATAATAATCATTGTTGATGATTTTGTTCTTCAGAACTGTATCAGTTAGGATATATCTGTTGATTGCAGGTAAAAAATAATAATTAATGTACGTGCGTGGCATATTGAATGCTAATGGCTTTACTTAGACAACTTTCGCGAGTAAATTACAAATTGATTTCGTGCACATCCCAAGTATACCAAACAACAGCGTAACAACAACAGAAACAAAAACAAAAACAACAACTACAATGCGCAGATATCATTTCACTGTAGTGTACGCGGCACGTGTCTAAAAGCGTTTAATATAATATATTGTTATCATTTTGTGCGTGTCCTCAACTATTCCGAAAGTTGCAGCCAGCGCAAAAGTAAACTTATCAAACATACATTTGATTCATTAATAAATCATTGACGATCCAAGTGATTTGTACGAATAAACATATTAAAATATTAAATAATAATATAATACAATCCACGTCTGGTAGATTAAGAATCTAGAACGTTTTTGACCTGTCACCCAATTCGTTGGACATTTGCCACTCTGGACACAGAGTATCTCCGCCACTCAAATAATATGACGTATACAATTTATTAATGTACTTATAAATATTATTAAAATATATTTATGAGCGTGAAACTTTTGGTTTTATATTATATTTTACTCTTTTGAAAAGTATCTAAGTACTTCTGGCATTTGTCATTCCGCGGTCCTGGGTGTCACCATTTTCCTAGGCCGAGGAAGCAGACATATGGGAAGGGGGAGGTGAAATGTGCAAAATATATTACAAATACCATTACATAATCATAAAATGTATGGAATGTACATAATAAAATCTCTACAAGTAGTTTATATTGTACATTGGAGATGTAAAATAGTAAGGAAAAGTAGAGAATGTTTTACAGGGTTCTGTAAAATAATCAAAATAATCAAAAAAATTTATCAATTAAACATTTATTAGTGATTTCTTTCTCTATATAAACATTTGTTTTCGTTATGAAAATATGAATTATTGTAAAATCAATTTTCACATGTGAAAACTAATATATAGTATGGTTTAAGGTTTTGACTTTTAACATCATGCATATAATTATAGTAAATTCACAATTTATATTTTTTTTAAGAGTTTAGCGACATAACACTAGTTTAACGTATATAATATATATATATATATTAGGTACCTATATATAATATTAAATGTTATTGTAAATATATTAGTGCATTACACTATTGCTACTTTTAATTTTCATAAAATATAGAGACACGTATATAAAATAAAATTTATCATGAGTAAGAATATATTATATTAAAATCAATAAAATCTAATACATATACTTTTAAATGCTTAAAAAATTATAATTATAATAATAATAATAGTTTTACAAAGAACGATAAAGTCAAATGCTAAAAATGAACAAAAAAAATTGTAACATTTTTGGAAAAACGATTTTCACGTAATAAATACACTTGCGCATCTGGGAAATAGGACGTTGATTTAATTTTTTTGAAACTTTTGGGGCGTATATACGATAAATGTTTGATCATTGATCACATTTTGACACGGATTTACACGGCCATCGCATATAATGATAAGATTCAAGTGTCTGTGATTATGGACGTGCCCGGATACGATGTATTCACTTAATTATACATTTTTTTTCCGTATGGATCGTCGTAATTTACCAAAACGTGTAAGAAGATTTGACTCGATTTTTCTAGAGCTCTTTCCGAAATCTATGTCAGAGCGTTGGGAGTACACATACAGCGGTGCCAATTCAGTATTCACGCCAAGGCCTGTCTTCGCGGATGGAGGGGGGAAAATATCTTAATTTAGGGTTTCGAGCAAACACAATAGTCCTTTTGGATAATGATACCAAAAAAAAAATACTTTTCGTAGAAGGATAATATATTTTTAAACTTCAGAGAATTTCATGCACTCGGTATATAGCAACAGAAGTTGACGATTAAAACAGTGCAGGCTCATTTCAACGGAAATGTTTTGATTTATCACGGGGAAATGTTCGAAACAAAAATCGCGATCGAACCTGATCAAAAGACACACGATACAGAGTAATAGAGGTATTTGATAGAGAAATAAAAAACGATATCTCGTTCAGAAGAGATTAGGTATATCCACGGGTGCACAATAAACATTATTATCTAATGTTCTAAAAAAAAAATACGCTGCGTGTATATGGATAAATTATATGATATTTTATGTTAACCGATGTTTATTTACTACGAGGAATTCGGCGTTTTAAGGACCAAAAATAAAGGTATATATTATATTATATTATTACGGCGAGGGGAAGACGACGTCAAGATAAAAAAAAAAAATGAAAAAAGAAAAGATAAAAATACAAGTTCCACTCGGCGGGATCTAAAACGTCGTCCCGCGCAGTCATATAACATGTAAAGGTCTTTAGCCCGCCGCACTCGCGATCGAGGAGTGCAATAAAGGTACGGCGAAATCCCTCAACCCCCCCCCCCCCCCCCCACACACACACACCACTACCCCTCATCGAAGACGCGTACTTTGGCGCGGCTCGGTCAGACGAAAATCTGGTACGGGGCGGCGTCTGTCGAATCGCAAGGACATCGTCGTAGTGGCTTGGATATAATAATAATAATAATATATCCAAAAATGCGCGGGGGGAAACGGCCAGCGGGGCAGGGAGGACTTACCTAATAAATATTCAAAGTATATTATGTTGTTCTCGACGTCAGATTCTGGTCGTAAAAACCGTTTTATTGTAAAGGCGGCGGCCACACGGTGTGTCACAGAGTGTACACTTTATTATTAAAATGATAAAAACCGAGGGAAAAAAATAAAATGTATAGAAACCGAATAAATCATGCGCCGGCGCGGCGTGTCATATATTTATGCGCATATACGAAATTGCATAAGCCAATATATTTTCACGTCAAGCGTTTTTCTTTTTCATTTTTATCGCACGTATATAATGTATATAATATAATAATATGAGTAGGTATTATTATGTTACAGGTAAGTATGCAGTAATCGTTTTCCTTTTCGAGGGTGTGGCGCCTATTCTCGAGTCGCAAGTACATAAAACAATAATAGGCCATAATATGGTTATAATTATTATAATAATATAATATAAAGTAGTGGTAATAATATTAACATACGTATTTTACAATAATAATAATAATAATAATAATAATCAATGTTATATAATATAATATTATTTGATACGTTTTACATCACTCGCATACAATGCGCGATCATGTTATAATATGCACGAAGACTATATATAACTACGCAGCTCCGGTAATATTATATTATTTTTATATACCACTACGTACATCGAATAGGAGTTGTTTTTTTTTAAATCCAATGTTTATCATAATCGAACAACATGCGCGTATGTATTATTATAATAATATATTAATATAATCCTATCCATACGCCTATCTATAATATTATAGGTATTATCGTCACTAGAGTACACGTAAAATATAATATAAAATAATATAGTATTATGGTATTTAGATATTTACAGTAACGTAATGCGTTATTACGGATAAGACGAAAAAACCTTAAGCGCGTAAATGATTTTATATTAATTTAATTTTTTATTTTTCGAAATATTATACCTGTCGCTGCGCAGTGGGATACGACGACGTATTTTAACGGCGGCTGCAAAAGCGGAGACTGTGTCGTCGTCTGCGAAGAAACAAATAATAATATGTCGACGCAACAATAATAACGGCAATATTATTATTATTATTTCGGAATGACGGGCGTGTGTGTGTCGTATAATAATATAAACACACTGTTTTGCGCACTGCGGCGGCGGCGGCGGCGGCGTGGACATATTATTTTACTCTCACTCTCCACCGAACACGCGAATATTACACACAGCCGTCGCCGACAAATGGACTGCGACAAAAGCCAAATCTTCGCTCGTGTGTGTCAGTGTTGTCTGCGTATCTGTGTGTGTGTGGGTCTGTGTGACTGTTCACGTATCATTTGAAAGAGATAATATACACGTCGAACGTGAGTTTTGGTTTTTATATACACGCGTGTGTGTGTGTGTGTGTGCGTTTAATATGACGTATAGTACCTAGAAAAGTGTGTCAATGTTATTGGAACGCCACCATCGCGTATATATATATGGAGTGTTATCATTATTTGTCCGAGCGCATTCGATACAGACAATATATTTTATATCATAATATAGAGTAAAAGGACTAGGACAGTAGTTATAGGTATTGTATCGATTTCACGACGACAACAAGCGACATGCACATAAATATCATAACATTATAATATTAATTTATATACGATAAAAATAAAAGAAGCGGCCGGGGGGAATCGTGTGCCCCGATAAAACCATAACGACGAGTGGACGACCACGTAATATTATTATTGCGTTATACCGGAGCGGTGGTGGCTGTATAATATGACTTATATTAGGTATATTATAGAAAGATAAGACAGAAGATCTATTATATTATTATCGCGATGATGGCTTTTTTAGTCCTATACATAGAAGCTTTTGAATAGATCTATGAAGGCTGTACGTGTATAATATTACATAGATCTAATATCATGCGACTGTTTGTATATTATGGATCGGCGGCGTTTATAGTCTGGCCGCGAACAAGGTGCCGGCGCCAGCGACGACGGTCAGGAGCTGTCCGAGGAGGAACCCGCCGGAGAGGGCCGCCACTGCGCCGCTGTTGACGATCTCAGGCGAAGTCCGCACCACGATCGTTCCGGTGTATTCGCTGTTACCGGCCCGGTTCCTTGCCAGGATTTTCGCTATGTATTCGGTGTTCGGCTTGAGGTTGACTAGTGCAAAAGGACCTGAAACATGCACCGCGCGTACCAGCGTTTCATATACCATTATTATATTGTGTGGACCATAATAATTAATAGAAATAATATGATTATATTAACACAAAACTGCTGCAGCAGCAGCTGGTTTCGCGTGAATAATAATAAAACATAGTGAGTTCAGTTAGCTAGTTTTTGAGCATAAGTAATATTAATATTAGCGGAGGCGTGTGATGATAGTAATGAATTATTATACAACAACTTTCTTTCGGCTTGAGATACTGTTATATAGGTTTTAATTGTGGCGAGGGCTATGTAGAGACCCCCCCCCCCCCCTCCCTCTCCCCTTCCCCGGTCGGTTACACGTACCTTCGGTAGTATTGAAGTTCATCATGTCGAAACTTTCGAAAGTATTTCCGCTGGGTTTCACGACTCTCGTCACGTACTCGACTCTGTAGCCAATCAACTCGTCCTCTTTGTCGTTGGGATCCACTTGCAGTTCGATGTAGTTGTCGCCGACACGCGCCGCCGTCAGACCTTTGGGCGTTTTCGGCTTGAACCCTTCGATTAGGTTGAACCGTCTGGTGATTTTGCCCAAATTATTCGCGGCCGTGCACGTGTACGATCCCAACTTTTCCGGTCTGTTGAACGTCACCTGAAAGGGCGTATATAAACACGCGATGCGTATAACACTATGGTATAGGGTTCACTATATTATGTATGAATAGAATATGAACCATCAAAAAAAGTTTATAACACGAATAGCTGTGCGCACAGAGTAAAATATTGACAACACGCAATGGTTCACGCATATTGAAACTATAATATTATAATAAAGTATTTTGTAATACGATACTGCAGAAATGAACTATTTGAGGTACCTATACGTAAAATATGCCTACAGGGACAGTTTTTGTTTTGTCACACTCTTTCCGCATTGCCATACACTCAAATTCAGTGACCATAGAAGTTGGCTGCCAAGACATTATGGGACTGGTAAATTTGTGCCAAATTATTTAGAAGCGATGACAACATTTTTTTTAGAAAATTTCAATATTTTAATGTGGGATAGATATAATATGCATATTTGCGGAAACGTAGAAAGGAGTGTGCGGGAAACCGTGATGAAACCATTATTGTAGATTATTTAAATATTTATCATTCCCCATGATTTGTATTAAACGCAGTACTTCACACGAACTCTTCGATTGAATCGCAAATAAAGAAAGTATATTTAACTAGAAATGCTATCAGCGAAACATTTTATAAATGAATGCCGTCTCAAACATTTCCGCCCGCATGACGTTTTTTTTAATAAGAAAAAAAAATGTAAATACAAAACTTCACACAACCTAAAGAAGTATTATAATATTTATAATATAATACGACACAATATGATACTAATTATTTGCTTTTTAATAGGGTGTTTTTTTAATGTCGAATGCTAATGCAAGTCGTGTAATCGTACATTAATATATTTCATTTAAAATCGTGAAAACATCTTGTCGTTAATGGTTGAGTCGGTCAGTTAAACTTCTAAAAACTACGACGAAGGTCAAATCGTTTAAGTAAACCAAAAAACATTTATGCAACTGGGCTCCTACGGCCTTCGAAATCATTGAACATCCGGCGCGCATATTATATTTTTATACCTCAACCAGCGATTCTCATTTCACTCTGAAACATCACCGATATGACTTGACGAACTCATTTTCCTGTGTACACTCGGGAGATGACAAAGTATGGGTATTATGTTTTTCCTGTCACATACCGTACAGCAGGTTCATGGTAACAAACTATTATATATAAAGGTTGTGTAATATAATACGTACGATATAGTGGTCGGCCGGGTTAATGAAGAGTTTTCCGTTGAAACTCCACGTCATCTTTGCCGCCGGTTCGGCTGAATTCTGACACGTTAAATTAACCGAGTCCGATTGGAACACGTACAGGTCAACGGGATCGCCTTCCATGTAGCTCAAAAATTCTGGTTTGTCTGTGTGGAAAAAAATGTAGTACAGCCATGATCATATTGACCGAATGCACAATAAAAGGTAACAATAATTATAAAAGTGATATTATTTTATTGTCATGATGGTTCTTGTTTCGAGTTGATGACAATTACATCAGTGAATTATCAATTAAGGCAGTGGTCGATATCGGGCTACAACACTGTTCACGTCGTTTATATTTTTGATTGCGATATTTGTGTGCGTGTGTTTTAATCATTAAAGATATAATACTTTAGTCGATAGCAATTATCGAATAGGATATAAGAATAGTAATACACATAAATAATGAATATTATATTGTAAAATAACATCTACGTTTTTATTACAACGATATAGATAATCATCAAAAACAGATATTGTAGACACATATTTTTTACAAATTAATTTACCGAAATAACACACTATTTAAGTTCAGCCTAAATTAGTACACATTTAGGATCTTCGAAGTAGAGCCATATTTTTACTGTCAATTTTGGATAATATGAAACCGTCTGTTGGCGATAAAATCCGGTCGTGCTTACCGAACAAACTCTATTCTTTCTATACTATAATAAGCCGTAAATCCAAAGGTGCATGTTATTAAAATATGTTTGATTTTTATTCTCAAAACCCGTCACCTTTTATTATTTAAAACAAAATAATAAAATTCAAAATATGAAAAAATCTAAAAACTAAACTCGAAGTCTTAAAATATCTTAAGAATAAAAGTACTAATTTAATATATTTCAATTATATTGACGTTTTTAAAAGTTTCTAAAATTAAATTTTTTTTCATTCTGTGGGGGATATAAAGTTCTATTAAAACCACGGAGTACCTTGGGGTAATGGGTATGTAGGTGGTATAATATATCATATTATAGATATATAATACAATATGTGATATTGTAATGTAGTCTACTATAGTAGGACGATGCGGAGACTGCATATCCGTTTTATTTATACTTTCGCGGTACGAATAATTGAAGAACTTTTGTTTGAGTTTCAGAGTGAAATCAGAATAATATAGTAATGAAAACATAATGCCACTGTAACTGTGAAAGCGGATGGTATTTATTCTTATTTTGTAATGTTTCACTGTTTGCTATTAATTATCATAATTAATATAATATCATATTATAGTGGAATTTACAGGTGATAAATTGTAATCCAGAAAAGGTCTAAAACATTTTCTCGTTATTAAGAATTAACAATAATTCGTTTTAAGTTCTAATGAGTAATAACTACCTATCTCTTTACTCTTCAAAAAAAGTTGATGGAGATAGAATGAAGAAAAAATTCATTTAATATCCATTAATTCATTAGGTTTTATGATATTAATCAATCAGATACGAGCTTATCCTTATAGCTCAGTTGGTATTCGTATAAGCTAATATTAATGTAATTTATTGTAATTATTTAGTTTGAATTGATTTGGCTGAATAAATAAATAAATAAATATTTTATTTTAAATAAATATAATAAAATATGTAGGTATCATTTACACAATTTATTTAATCATTTACCAACATTTTTATTGAAATAACAATTTTTTTTAGATTCTGAGTGGAACGATGAATGTATTGATTTTACAATGATGTGTGTTTTAGATTTTGAGCGAAGCGATGAATGTATTGATTTTACAATGGTGTGTGTTTTTTTTAAATTTTTTTTTTAATTTTTGTGTCTGTCATCACCTTATAGGACAGTAAAAATGCTTGGATTTTCTTCAACAGCAACTTTTCTGATAGGAAAGTAAATCTAATTGGTACTTTGGGGGGTCAAAAGTAAAAATTGCCCAGTAGTTTTCAAAAGCGACGTGAAAAACAAAAGAAAAATTAAGGAAAAACGGGAATTTTTACGCAAAATCTGTTTTTGAGAAAATCGATTTTGGTTTTTTGTGTAACTCTAAAACAAATGACCGTAGGGATATGAAATTTTGACTGAATGTTTATATTAGCATTTTCTATACACCATACAATTTTGAAAATATTTTGACTCTTTTTGAGCTGTTTACGGACATTGTCAGTTTTCAATTTTTTTAGTTTTTTTTTCTATAAATATCAATAAAATTTTATCTGTTGAGTAAAAAAGCTTGAAAATTTTATAGAAGGCTCCTAGGTTATTGTTTCAAAGGCAGATGAAAAAAAATTAAAAATCCTTAGTCACAGTTTTTATTTATAAGCATTTAAAGTTCAAATTTTGACAAAATACTGAAAAATCACGAAAATTAGCAAATTATTTTGAGTTGAGAATTCATAAAAATTTTTCTTTTTAAATCTAAGATTTGAAAATTAAATATAAGATTACTCATAAGTTTATCTACCTTTATCAAAAAAAAAATGTCTACAAGAAACTTAAATTCAATTTTTATGAGCGTCTGAAATTTATATTCTTACAACATTTGATAATATTCACTCGATTTCTCATGTAACAATTTTCTTATTTTATTGTAATTAAAAAACGAATGACTGTAGATACTTGAAAATTTCATTGAATGTTTATATTAGCATTTTCTATACACCATACAATTTTGAAAATATTTTGACTCTTTTTGAGCTGTTTACGGACATTGTCAGTTTTCAATTTTTTTAGTTTTTATTTCTATAAATATCAATAAAATTTTATTTGTTGGGTAAAAAAGCGTGAAAATTTAATATAAGGCTCCTGATATACCGTTCTAATAGCAGTTGAAAAATATTAAAAATACATATGCACAATTTTTTTTATAAGCATTTAAAGTTCAAATTTTGACATCATTTATCAAATTTATAATTTATTAATTATTTTGTAGTTAAAAATGTATAAAATGTTTAACTTTTATGGCTAAGGATTGAAAATTTAAAACAAGGCCTCACGTAAATAGGTTATATAATATAAATTACTTTATTATACCATAGGCTGACTGACCGTTTTCGCTCAGAATCGTTTTTCTTATACAATGATATTATATCATTGAATTCAAATTTAACACCATCCATCACAGTGACCCACTTGTAACCTACTGTACAGCAGAGTGACATCCATTTAACCACCTTTTTTTTATAGTTAATTTATATTTCATTTCTTGAAAGTATAAACATCGAGATATTTTACATTTTTAATGATTAAAATAAACAACATAAGTATTCTATTTTATAAACATAAGGTTTTTCTTTGTTTTTCGAATAAATACCTCTGTAAAGGTGTCAGGTGATGAATGAAATTAGAGTTCAACATATTATTGTTCATATACTCATCCGAGTACTATTAACTTATTAACTTAAGTTAGGCGTGCCCATAACAATCCTATTCATAGTTTACTGACGCAATGTAGATCATCGAATCTAATCAGGTTCAACCATTAAAGTTTAAACTCACAAATAATCTACTTTTTAATTGTTATTTTGAAATTTTGAAATCTTTAGAAATACCATAATTTTTTATAAATGTATTATACCAATTTTTGTTCTTAAATTTATATTACCTTTTTTTTTATAAAATAATAGTTAATACAATTATAAAATAAAATATGTATGGTTATGTGTTCAATTTCATCGGTTTATGCAGTGTTAAGACATTTTTAAAACCTATACGAAAAAATAACAAGAATAACCTCACTAAATGAATATATATTTTTTCAACTTATTAAATTATAATATAAATATTCAAAAAACCATACGCATCATTTTTCATTGCGACTTCTACGACTGTAACTTCGTAATAAAAACAAATATTGTACTTTTAATATAATATTGTTTCAGTAGGTAGTGAATTGTTATTTTCTTTTATTAAGAAATGTCACGAACGAGTGTGCAAATATAGGTCAGATTCATCGAAAAAATTATTTTCTAAAATATAAATTTGACAGTTGAGTGTAATACATAAAAATAAATAATAGTATAGTCTTAAACTTTGTAAAGGGAAAGTAGTGAAGTAATTTATTGTATACCTAATTGTCAGTTTACATCGATCTATCTACGATAAGTAAATAGTTGTACTGGGGGTACGATTTAATAGGTCACATTTTTTTTTTGCAATTATTGCAGTTTATTAATTAGGCACCCTTTATTTTGTTTGACATTGAATCAAGTGCATATACTCACGTCTGACTTTTAATTCGATTTCGATACTTCCGGAAACACTTGACTTGTTAGTGGTCTCGAAAGCTCTGCACGTGTATTTACCCGAATCCAGGCGTGTCGTGTTCCGCACCATCAGCCCACCTTCGATGACCGAATACTTTCCGCCTGTGTGAGATGAAAGCATAATAATGAAATGATATTATTATTATTCGATCGGGTAACTATATTATTCCGCGACGGTTATAATAACCATGCACAAGTAATAATATTCAAATCTCACTAACTTGTCGTTTTTTCTTTTAACGTCTGACCGTTGTACGACCACATAAATGTGGGGTTCGTGGTGCCTTTCACCCTGCAAGTGATGAAGAAGTCGGTATACTCGTTAGTGGTCTGCTCGACGGGCGTATCGAATTCCACAATTTCTGTCAACAGAATCACGTGGTATGTGTTACATTTCATTTATTACATTTCACATAATATTCTAGAAGACGTCGTGGTGTAACGTAAAACTAAAGTAGCGATGCGCAATGACACCGCCGTAGACCTAATAAGACGGGCGGGCGACCCCCTCAAACGCGACTCGGGTTCAACACTGACATAATCTTACGCCCGCTTATACTTAGAGGTCATGTATTATATTTTTTGTCGTCGCTGAATGTGTGTGCGTGTGTGTGCGCTTATACCGTTTTCGAATACACATTTGTACACTTATATTATATATATATATATATAGTTGAAAGCATGCGAGCACACACACACACACACTTTCACTGGTATCGATTTTGTACGGCGGAATGATATACGAGGTCGCGTCGCTATTTTCATTACACGCGACATTGCTAATCCTAATTAACTCTATATTTCACCACAGTACGATATCACGTCGTCGTCGTCGTCGTCGGGTATAGAAACCAATTTTTAACGCCAATCCTTAACGCGGTGCCGGGCCGGACCGATTTCGTAGGGCGTGTACGATAATATTCTAAGGGTATTATTATTATTATTGTTTTTATTACCTACGTAGGAATAGGCACCAATGCTGTTATTATTTATTAGTCTATTACGAATGAGAAACCAAAAAACGTCTGACGGTGGTGCGGGTATGACGACGGGGTTCTTATAATTTTTAAATTTTTGTTTATTTTTATTTTTCTAAGTCACAACACGGGACGGTATTCGAATAGTTCGTGATGAAGTCATATATCCGAACATACAAAGTTTTCCAGTGAAAAAAAGTTAAAATATTAACGTGATTTAAAATGTCGTCCTATATAATACTGCATAGTACAATATATACGTGGTGTACATACCCGTTAAATAATCGACAGCTGCTATATAATTTTAAAGTTTTAAACCTACATGAATGAACGGCTTCGCGACTTCACTCGTTGAGGAGCACTCGAATCCTGGCGCGTTATGCGCCTATACATAATATAATAGGGTGACGTTATAAATATATACGTTTCTATATAATATATAAAAAAAAGGTTGATCATGTGACATTTCGAGTAGAGCACACATTCCACCGGGTCAGGTTATTCACATAGTACTATGTTTGAAAGCCAAAAATTCACGAGAACCACTGATGTACTTTCGGAGTGTAAATTTCAACTAGTCGTGCCGTCAATATTGTGTACACAGTTTGTAGACTCTGAGTTGTGCTGTGGTGCTATTGATTTTACAATGTTGTGTTTTTTTCCTTTTTTTTTCATATAATATATACATAAAACACTATTTGAGGTCATAAATAACGATCAAGATAAATATCTCTGGCACAATATATATGTAGATTGGTAATCGAACATGGATTGTAACCTCAATTTTTCAATTCCCCAGAAGATTTTGGAAAAAATTGTGAAAAACAGCGAAACACGTTGATCTTTTATTAAAACAAAATACAGTGTCATCATGCGCAAAAGCAAATCCCACCCAGATTTGGTTTCTCAAGTCAAACCCGATCATTTGTTACGTTGAAATGAAAAAAAAAATCACCCCAAATTTGCGTGGAAATGAGTGAGATGAGTACTATACCACCGTCCCATATTAATGTATACGAAGAGTTGTGAACATTTTTGACTTTCCGTGCATATTTGGTCCGTTTGGTCATGGAAAGATTTTCTATTCACCATAACTATACTTCTATAGCTGATCATATATAGAGGCAGTAGGTATGCTCGGGTTATTCTGAGAACGCTATACAATAAGAACAACATGTGCTAACTTTTTGAAAGTTATGAAGAACATTTTGAAGGAATGTCATCGAGCGCGATTTTCCGTAACTCTAGAAACCATTTTTCGTACACGATGATTTATTATTGCTTTCAAATTTAATATCAGAATTACACAACAACTGTCTTAGGAGAGCGTTACAAGATGCTTTCCCAACAACCACAGGCCCTAGCTGTACCCTGACATCTTGTCCGTATTTCTTTAAATTTATTTTTAGAATACGTTATAATCGTTATATCATAATAATATTGCATTTGTATTTATATTATTTGTTTTTCATATATTAAAAATGAATTAGGAATGTATATATTCATTGTGTTCAAATACAACTAATGATACTCATTAGATTTTTTATATACGCACTGCAGTTACTAGAATTGTTAAATTGATAAAAAATTAAATAAAATTAAAATTGTGAAGGACATAATACATAGGCTACATATGAATTCATAGCTAACGTGTACAAATATGCAATTGCTCACATTGCTCCCGCATATTATGCACTAATTGTTATTACTCGACCTGCAATGATTACAATGTGAAATTAAACGCGCACAAATAACGGATAGTCAACGAGAGTATTTTTTTCTTTTCTATATTATATAATATTATTATGACCACAATGTTTGGTACAGGTGAATTGAGACTGTAAATGAAATATCACAAAAACTCTTATGTATGGACAGTATGCGTACCGGGCACACGGCCGTGGTCGTCACATTGTACCAGTTTTAATATCATTATAAGATACCTATCGTAATCATCTGTAAAATATTACACCAACTATAAAACTAGGTGATATGTGAACGTTGGAAATTATTTTATTTCTCGCCCTCCCAGCTCCCGCACCTCAATCGACGATAAAATAATATTATAACATAGATACCGTGGGCACGGAATGACAGCGAAACGGTCGGAGGTGGTGTGGTAGCGTGGAATAGCGTGTTGGAAAACTCGTCTGGAGTTATAAATTATATAAGCTGATTAAAAAAAAATAAGGGAACGGTTCACCTCCGTTAACATGAGGTGAGGGGGTGACTTTCGTTTGAGCTTGTATTCCCTCGTACAGGTCCTCTATTTATTTTTTTTCCCCGGTATCACGCGATTTTCATTCGAAACCCGATATATATATATATGTATATTCATACGAGTATAAATCACATTTTCTTTTCCGCCGACATAAACGGTTTAAAATAAATGACTACTGACATGGTCGCTTTGGCCACGCGCGCCCGATCTCCCTGCTGCCCCTCCATCCGACCAGTCTTAGGATTATTATTATTATTACTTTTATTATTATTATTATTATATATATTATATAGTACACAGTGACTATATACACAGATAAATAGATAGGTAAGTTAGGTATAGAAAATGACATTTCGCACCCGAATACGATTTTAGATAAGAAAAATATACCAAATAGGCTTCGCCGGGGCGGTGGCATTCTCTTTTATACACATGTATATATATATATTATATACATATATATATTATGTGCAGCGTTATCCATTTCTCGGGCAATATTCCTTTATATAATATTATCCTTTACTGTACACCAACACGCGTGTATTCTTCTCTTATATATATTATTTTTTTTTTTTTGTCACTGGCGCGCTGTCTTTTCTAGTTTATTTATATTTGAGTTTTTTTTTCAGTCCGCGACGTGAAAACAAACTTAAGGAAAGGAGCCGTATCACACGGTAGAAAACTTTTCGAACTTTTTATATACCTACTTAAAAGGAATATACTACGTAAACACTAATATATATATATATATATATATATACGGTAAGTGCGTAGGTATATGTAAATTTGAATAATCTCGAGGAGAAAAACTTTAACGCATATATATATATATATATATATATATATATATCGCGTATAATATACCACCGGCCGCCGACTCTTGTTTAATTTTACACAGAAACGGTTACTTTTCATCCACGCCCGTACTCGATAAAATAAAAAAAAATTATTCTCAAAAACTATATTTATAATAATAATATATTATGCTATATATTACACTAGTAATTTTTTGACTTCAGTCGGGTTTCCGAAACGATGATAGTAATATTATATGATCACTGTCTGGTCATCAATGTACGCGCGACCGGGGTCAGGGACGATGACAAACGGCAGCAAACTCATAATAATATATATACATTATAGTATATCGACAGTCGCAGGCTTTCGTTATAAATTATTTTTCCGACCGTGTCTGTTTTGGATTTAAAATTGAATTCGAAATTGAAATTAAACGTTTTCTCTCGTCGTAGCGATCATAGTGTTTATATATTATACTTATATTTGTCCTATATATCGACCGACTACGTATCTCCCCGGCTGCGGCAATGCATTGTGTTGGGTGGGTGGATGATGGGTGTAGTATGGGTGCGGGTGTACCATGCTACCATGACGTGAATTTTTTTTCACACGCCATAATATAATATAATATATATTTAACCTCTGATATGTATTAACATTTTACATGACGTATATTATTGTGTTTCCGTGTAACGCGCGACGTTACAGAAAAAAAGGGAAAATCGCGTGGATTTAATATACGTGTATTTTTCGATATATTTTAATAGGCGCCAGGCACAGTGTTTACAGCGATAAAGGCGTCGAGACTTTTAAATATCGATCTCAAATTGTATACGTCCCCGGGACAAACCATGTCAAACAATTATTATATTATAATCGCCGAATCGATATAATACTCGCATCAATTAACAGTAAGTATTATTATTTTTTTTTATTACGGATATACATATTATTGGTCATATTATTATTATTATTTAAACCATATCAATTTAATCACATGCTCGTCAATTATTCGTGTCACGTCCGATTAAATAAATGTCATGATTCCGTGAATAACCGTTTGGTGAATAATTATAACAAACGGTTTTAATTAAAATAACTAAACTTTATCATTTAATGTAACAACGTCCAATTTCTTTTTAACATTTTTTTTTAATTTAACAAAATTATTATTAAACTTAATTAATATTGTGCATTGTTTTAAGTATTGATACATTTTTATGCAATTCAATATTTTTTTACTTACAATATTTCTATTATTATTAATTGTACAAAAATAACCCGATTATCATTAATTTTATAACTTAAATTAAATACGTATTCAAAATCCAGACACCATTATTCAATTTAGCAGTTAAATGCAAAAATCATTAATATTAAAATATATTGCATACATTTTACACGCTAAGCAAATTTTTTTTTAGCAAAACGAATAATTTATTGATTTTATAAAGATGTTTATTTTGTATGAATTTGTGACTATACTATGGTTATAAGAAGTTTCACAAAGAACGTTTTACACCGGAAAAACATTTCACGATATATATTTATGAATTTTTTAGACATCATTTTTCATCGTTTTTTTTTTAGGTTAGAAGTTAAGTGAATATCAAGAAGAATTCGTTTTTTACTAAAATGGTTTTTATTTTAGTGACTAGTAATATTTGTATGTTCCGCTCAAAGACATATTTTTTACCATCATTTTTAAAATCATGGTATTTCTTAAAAAGTTTAATGTATGTTCAAAGCGGATAGATATTTTTCATTATAATTTCAAAAAATATATTTATTAATAAAAATAATTATTTAAAAAAATCGTGTTCTTTCATTCCTTGAAATATTTGTTATGGTTTTTATGAAAAGGTTTTGAAAAAATCAATAATATAATTACTACGCAATATAATTATTTTTTGTTTAATCGATAGGTATAATAATATATGTATATGGTACCTACTTACATTGTTTTTATGTGAGGAACAAATTGGTGGTCAAAGCCTGTATAATCTCCCTATAAAAAGGTGCTGTGAACATACGTTTAGAACGTAGGTACTATGATTATGTGTTACATGGTAAAACGAATATGTTTGAACAGAAAATTCCAAACTGAACTTTTAAAATTTGTCTGTACAAATCCACCATGTACGTACGAATACTAGGTTAGGCTAGTTTGTAATTTTGATGTTTTTATATAATTCAAAATTTTTTATCACATAATATTGTTTGGATAAATTTAAGATTTTTTGGTTTTCATAAAATGTCAAGCATGTAGTTTTTTTTAATTTTTGTGATCAACTTTAGGTTTAAAAACTGGTGGGTCTAGAACGAAAAGGTTATAAATCGAATTTTTTTCAAAAGTTACTTTTTAACTAAAATGATTTTAGAATACAGATGTGCTTCTTTTGAGCAAACATTTCTGATTATACGATCATTATTATTGACAATTTTTTTAAAAGTAAAAGGTTCTAAATCGCCAACAATTTAATTATAAACACAGTTTAATCAAACTGAAAACGCTCGGTTAATGGAACCAAATTATTAACAATACGTTAGTATGAAAAGGTTCTAATTAAATTAATCACTACCAATAATAAACCTAATAATTATTACATTTATTCATATTCAACAGAAATTTACGATCGAGATATAGATTTCGATGTTTCATAATTATTACATTGTTTCGTGATAGAAGATTGATAGCAATGAAGAAGCATTATTCTGAAAAGGTTTCAGCTAACAATAATAAAAATATTAAATAAGAATGAAAAAGTTCTAATTAAATATATATTTTTTTATTTTAGGATGAAAAGGTTCTAAATATTCTAATATTATAGAACCTTTTCATACTAAACATTTTATAATGTGTATATCAATCAATACACCAAATTTTTATTATAATGTTGTGAATTAAGCCATACAAGTTTTTGCATGCTCTAGAACTTTAATTTTTTAAAAATTTTGTTCAAGGAGTAAAACATTTGAACACAAACCTTAAAATTGCTCTCCTGGACGATTTCATAAAAACGATTTAAAAACTTTTCATTCTAGACCCACAAACTACATTATAATAATTTACAGCATACAATAAACTTGTAGGTATCCATAATAAAATACCGTTCTTTGGAGGGACAGTTTTCCCAAAGCTTTTAAAATTGGTAATCGAGATTAATAGTTTTATTGATCATCGCTATACATTATTTTAAATATAATTCACCTATCGCCACTATGTGTTCATAGTAGTTGAGTGAATCAAGACTTAGTTATCTTGAACGGTATCAGTATATTATATTGTCTTCTATCAATTTTTTTATTTTATTAAAATATGTTAAACGGCGTCATGTATAGGCAAAACAGCTACATCACTGCGTTGAAGAATATTCTGTATAATATACATAATATTATAATTTATAATATAAAATACAAATACAATATTATATTACATTATATACATAATATACTATTATTTATTATACTCCGGATTTCCCACATATATCTATAATATCTTATCCTTTTTTATAGGGTAGTGAGCCCGACCCGCGTCCCATGGGTCACATATGTGGCCCGCGGCCAATTTTTAAGTTGAAACAAAATATATTATAAATAAGTACAATTATTTCTAAGATATTTAAATTTCCTTTTTTCCATACATATTTTCTTCTATTGTTGATGGCCAGCTGAAATACAAAATTTTACTATTGTGGCCCACTAAAATATAATTTGAGACGCATTGGTCTGGAGTTTTAAAAATATTTGAAATGTTCATTAGCATATATTTTAGCCTTTATAAGTTTTCTAAAATAAATATAAAACAAGTGTTAAAAAGAGCAGTGAACCGGTATATTGCATATGATATGACAAATTAATTGACTTGGACGGGTGCAATAGTAGACCCGCTGTATATAACATTTGTGTTGGACGTATGAAACCGTCTTCGTCTACGTATGTTTTTTTGTTGCAACGGTGTGATTTTCCACCTTCTAACTTTTTTTTCTCTTTGAATGCTTTTTTTTTGATTTTATACTGTAGTGTAAGTTATTGGAGTGTTTAAGAGAGGACATTTTAGTATGCTATGTGTCGTTTATCGTTATAATACTTATTTTATTTTTTTTGTTCAACTATGTTTACCTACACCTGTTAGACTCCGTATGATTAAAAAAAAAATGTTTAGTGCATTGATAACACATATAGATATTTTAACTATCGATAATATTCAAAAGTAAACAATTTATAACAATTCACTGCAGCGTGTTACATAGTATTTACAGCTAGCCGATAGTATTAATATTAAAATAATACTGTTGACTGAAAATTTATGAAAAATGAAAATACTATTAATCATAATATGCAACAGGAAACACTGCAGGGAGACGATTTGGTCTGAAAAATGTCACTGAACAGTAACGAAGACTTTAAAATACTCTGTCAACATACATCACTCGACAAAACGCAGGATTTTCTTAAAGGAAGACGGATAGCATATTATTTAAAAACAATAGTTTCGTTTTGTACATCAACTACTATCTGTCGAGTTTTTGAATTATTATGTCGTCTGCTTATTAGTACATCGGACGATTTCTTTTTGTTTGCGCTGCACCGTAAAAAAAAAAAAAAAGAAAGAAAGAAAACTATCATCAAATCGAGACACTCCTATGAATAAGCAAGTAGTTTAAAAATCTTCTTAGTTCACCGAATAATAAAATCAATCGCGCCGGATACGAAATACAACGTTGGAAGGAAAATGAAACGCAAAGGAAACGCGCGTCAGCTGCACATGGACGGTGCAGTGGAGTACATAGGAATTGGTACCTAACCTTAACAGTGATAGTATTGCCTTCAACGTTGGACTGACGGACGGGAAATTAAGGCGTGTCAATTTCTTTGGCGGACAACCCAACGCAGACGGTGTACATAAAAACAAAACTTAAAGGTAGAAGCATTTTAAGTCCTATGCGCAGCCGATAATGCCGGTCGGTATGACAGTCGGGATTAGCCTGATAAGTCAAAGCTATGTGACGCTCGAATTATACACCTTTATATGTCATGTTATTCCCATTATACATCTCACAAACAATAAATTGTACGGAACTTTTTACGAGCGATCATTTCAGAAGACTGTCCATCTGTACTATAATATCATACTGTCATGACGTGTTCTATATGTTATTTTCAAGTAATAACGAATACCTTTTTCGAAAAGTCCTACATTTCAAAGGGGATTTAATTTATAATGAACTTTCACACATTCTAAACATCGGTACTACACAAACGTTTATACGCGTATTACGTTTTTATCAATCTGCACCAGTACATTATTTACGCTATACTATAATTTATGGTGTATGTAATCGATGACAAACGATGTATCTATATGTATAGTAATATCTTTGTGTCAAATACATGTTTTAAATAAGTTTATAAAAATAAAGTTAAATAATTTTATATTTTACATTTGAACTAGACTCATACTTTTCTATCAAAAAAAATATTGAACATTTATGCATTTTTCACTATAAAAAAGTGTTAAATAACAAAAAAACACTGAGCATTATAAAATCAATCAATACGTTTATAATGTTCCACTCAGAATCTAAAAAATAATCGAACGGTGTACAAAATTATACGCTTCGTGAGTTTCTGGTGTATTTTCATTACGCCGACAAAGCAAATAAATTGCTTATTAAATAAATACAGCAATCATTATGGTGCTATTATATTATGTACAATGTACTTAATATTATACCTATAATTTATAAATATATTTATGCATAAGTAATCAAAGGAGTATAATAATGTTCGCCGGTTTCGATTACGAAATGATTTACAGTGCGGTTGAATTTTTATTTATACTGTTTACTCGATTTAACCCGATACAAATGAAGAAAAATTATTCTTCGTAGCAGATACGTTTTGCTGTTAAAAATTTAGTGTCTATTACGAACCGGTATAAAACAATAACATTATAACAGTGCAGTAATAAACACGGGTATAGTTTTATTGTTGGTACTTTGCATAATAACACAAATTATTATTAGGTGTTGGGATAATGTATTCGGAATAAATGCAACGTTAGCAAAAATATATAAATGTAATGCATTCGGAAAAAATAAAAATCAGACCATTTCCCGAGTATTATAGAAGATGCGGAGGACACTGGGACACGATATTATACATAAGCCAAGCATTTTGTATACAAGTACACGGACTGGACGGGCATTGTTGCATATACGACCTTTAGTGCCGGCCCCCCGGAAGAATGCCTTTATTCGGTGCGCGCGATAATAATTCAATAATAAAACGTTGCGTTTCATGTCGTTCACTTTGCGAGCATTGCACAAATAACGCGGTGTTTCCACCGAAGCGAATTGCTGCACTACACACCCACACCCACTCACCCACCCACCAATCGCACATACACACGCACCTAAATATATATATATACATATAAATAATACACCACACACGCTGACCATTAAGGTTTCCTCTGCCCCGCCGCCGTCTCGATGTTTTCTCTTTAGCCACACACACTTACACTCACAAGAATTCATATATATATATATGATACATATATAGAGAGAGAAGTTTGTAGTTTACGAGGCACGACCGCTGCACATATTCCAAAAACTTAAGGACCACATTACCGAAGACATCACATGGGGCGGCCGCCGTCGACGCGGACAATGTCGATTTATGACATCGAGTAATATATAAAGTTTCAACACGAAAAGGTCACGAAGACGACGTCGACTACACACACGCACACAACGACGTACCGGAGAAAAGCCATTTGGAAAATTATATATTTTTATAAGTTACCTTGCACGACCGGAGCGCAATTTGACAAACGTCAAAATTTATCGCTTTGGTATGTTATATGACTATTATATATTATTATAATATCTCGGTCCATTAATAATGTTCTTTGAGTGGTCTTAATTTATTATACGTGCGTATTTGGCCCAAATATCGATTTACCTGGCGTGTGTATACCTAAACCTAAAGTCTTCAACGTTTATAAATTCATTAAAATGCACGTGAACTTGCGAGGTTGTGTGTGCGTGCAGTGTGTTAGACGGTAGACCGTGTAACTATATATACGTGCGATAATGGGTCATCTGGGAGATTTTCGCGATGGTGTGAACTAATTATAAATAGCTTACATTATATATACCTATTATATTGTATTGGAAATATTGAAAACAGAAACATTGTAGTACGTGCATATAATATTCTATTATGGTTATAATCCTTTAAGGGTTTACTGATTTCTATACCTACCTTACAATATACCTATGGTGGAGTGGGTTGCGGCACCAGGCATATGAACCCTAAATGCGTACACCCGCATTCGGCTATCCACGCTAACCTCCCATAATATTCCGCGAACAATATTGAAGGATGAAACAAAAAATCCCGATAAGTTGGCTGTGAACTTCCTATCCAGACGGCCTCATCTATAAGGAGACTTCGTCAGTATAATATTGATATTGATATTGTATTGTCCTCCCTTTGCAGGTTTACGTGCAAAAACGACACATTTGACCGTTGGTATTTTATTCACTTCACGCACACCATTCGGAAAAATGTTCCAAAACGATTCACATCGAAAACAACTGTGTTTATTATTATTATATTATTACTTTTTTTTTTTAAACGTATCTGCAACATATTATATTAAAATATAATACAAAAATAATATGATGGCGCAACACGCCACCCACGCCAGTTATATCCGATTCATCAGTAATCGGTATTCATACGTCGTCACTCTGTGTTTGATTTTAATTACATTTGTGGACTGCACACACAAATCGAAATCATAAATATTCGATGAAAGCAAAAAATATATAATATACAACTCAATATATCATCTGTGAATTGCGAACGAGAGCAATTAGCTATAAATCGTACGAGAGGAAAAAAAACAATCGGTCTTCCCGTATATACATTATTATTAATTTGTAATGTATTATGACGCTGACACGACATATAACTATATAATAGGTACCGACAGTGGCGGCGGATTCACGAACAAATTACAATATTGAATCGGTGAAAAAATTAAAACAAACAGAAAAAAAAACTGTCGGTTAAAGTCGGTTTTTTATGATTTTACCCGTGTCAGGGGCAACTAACTCCATTTACAGACGGCAGATCACAGAGTTTTCCAATTTTCCGTTGTAAACCCTATACACGGTGTAAAATAATGACCTCACAAATTAAATAGCTATATTGTTCTAATTAATATTTAAACACATTTTTTTATTAATACCTACCAAAATAATTTATCTACACTTTCGTTACAAGTACACTATTTTTATATTTATTTTGTAATACTAAAAAAAAAAATTAATTTAAAAATATCTAGGTAGGTTAGGTTTTAGCTTGTGAATCAAATTTTTAGTAAAACGATGATGGTAAAAATGTTTATTTAAGTCAAATAGATTATTTGCAATTTTTTAAAATATCAATATGTCTTTGAATAAATTAATTCGAAACTTAACCCCTAATTTTTTTCAAAAAATGTTCTTCTTTGGAATTTTCAGACACAATAAAGTAAATCTTAAAGTATTTACTGTCCATATAATTTTCATAATTTTTTTCATACGTTTTACATCAGTTTTTCGTTTTTCATTTGTCAGGTCTTTCTCATACACCCTGTGTGTATATATATATATATAATATTATATATTATATTAACAAAAAACGTCGGCCCGGCGATTCACAAAATAACATTATAATATCGTCTCTTCGTAGACGCAAATCACGCGCACGTGTACCGGTATATATATAGCAAAGCGGCAGGTACTTATATTGTTTCATTGTCAGGTTTTGTGCGCAAATAACGATGTGGTACACATCAAAGAAACGTATATATATACATATGCTCTATGTATACGGAAAACGGGATTTTTCAGTCAATCACGCGAATCACACGAATGTTATTGCAATATATAAGTCAGTACTTTATATATATATATATTATGTATATTGCGTTTGAGTGGATCTCGCGATTAATGTAAGCCGACTAATATCGCACATACCGTGGTACTCGACTTAACCACTGCGATGTGAGACCCAGGTACATATTGGATGGCAGATGCCGCTCTATAACACAGCATTACAGCTGTATGCACGCGACGTTGAATAATTTTACAGTTGTACAGTTGTCTTGTATTATACGCCGCCGCGAGCAGAACAAAATATAAATCTATTTCTAAATGTAAATATTTCGCTCTTATATTGCGCAGTACAAAATTAAAATGAAGAATATAATAATTCGCTCGTTGTGTAGCGAACTTTTAAAGGGAAGATGGGTAATTATTATTATTATTATTATTATTATATTTCGTCCAGAAAAGAACGTAGGGGTGGGTAATTGTTGTAATATTGTAAAAATAATAAATTGTATTTCAGTCGAGTGGAAGTAAGACATCATGGTCTCGCTCGTCGGTTGTATATTTCTGTTCCTCGCCACAGTTTCGAAACTGCACGCAAAGCCAATGACGGATAATACTAGATAATTATTTTTTCAAGACCTCCAGACAAGATATTCGTTAGGCGTTATTATATGTAATATGAAGTTTCAACAATGATATGCAGCTGGTATTATGCAATTATTCCGTATATTAAAATATAATCATATTATTGACAACATAAAATATCCACTTAAACAATAGTTACAATAGTCTACTCATAAAAGAACGTCATAATGTTGTATTATGATATGGCACAAGTACACGTTTACTAGTATTACTGTCAATAATAATATAATAATTTCTGTACACATATTATATTTAAATTGCATATTTTATTTAATGCTATACTTAATGTCTGTCAGCGGCAACTGTTGTATCGTTGACTATAAATTTACATACGCGTCACATATATTTGACAACGAATTTATTATGATAAGTGTTGTTTGTTTTATAGTTAGATAATATTTCTACTGAACATTCATATTATTGTTATAATATTATAAGAATGTTGCACTAATAGAATATTATAATATTGTTCCAGATTCTGTGATTAGCTAGGAAACAGACGTATTGGTTTTACAATCAAGTGTGGTTTTTTGTTTAGTATTATGTAGGTACGTGACGACTTTTTCAGATTTCATATATTAGCATGTTTTTAGGCTGTAAACCCCATCCAGTTGGTGCTTTAGAGAGATTTTAGAATACTCCATGATTTATTATTGCATTCAAACTACGTAGAAATGTATATAATAATAACACATACTCTACTACAGTGCGTTGGGATAAGCAATCGAAACGAGTATTCTGCAGGCAAAATCGGACCACTGTGAACGGATATTTAATAATATGTAAATATAGATAATAGGAAAAACAATTGAGTTTTTGATTGTAGTGTATACTATATATTATTATATTATACTATTTAAATAATTGTTTTAAAATTAATTATTTATAACCACATATTTTGGTTTGTATAATAATATAATATATATATATGACTATACATAGTTTATTTCTTTTTAAAGTTACTATTTGGTATACATTGCAGCTTGTAAAAAATAAATTTAATCATTAAAATGAATAAGTTTGAAAACGGAGTAACATCTGCGTTTGAAATAATGAAATTGCAATAACGTTAAATAAATAAAACTGTTCGATTGGTTTTAAAGTAATTTAACCATTCAATATTTACTTTTTATGTATCTATTTTTCATCTTAATAAAATAAATAAATTAAAATAATATTCTTTATATTTTTTTTCTTCAGATAAAGGACCATAATATGCATGGGAGAAAATTGTTAAAATATTTTCAGGTGCAATCGGAACCAAACGTATATTTTGTTTCTTCAAAGAAACCATACAATTATACTATTATAGTGATTAATATTACTGTAGTATATGATTCGTAGTTATAGCCACACCATTTACAGAGAAAATTATCATAGGTTTATGTTTTTCAGATGTAGTTAAGACACAACCGTTCTCCATGTGTCTCATATTTAACTATCCACTATAGTGAATATGTGATCTCTAGTTCAAAATGATTTATTTGCACGGTGGTTACCTCTGTAGGTAGCTTCTTTCAATCGGGTTCGATCAAACACAAATGATGCATGGTATACGAAACATAAAAAAATATGGCAAGGAACGGATTCCGAAAACCCATTTGAAAACTAATGATAGGAAAGAGTCTGTTTTAGCTGGTGATTTTCCACGTTCTCCGCGAACATCGTTGGCATTGTAATAAACGTAAAAATGGAATTTTTTCAATAATCGTCGAGTGAAATTCGGTGGAAAACGATAAGGGTTACGCCAAAAAACGAATTCCGTGTTCAGCAAGAAAAAATAAATAAAAAGAAGAAAAAACTTATTTTATAATGCGCGTGCAACGATACGCAACGAATGTGTATCGGTGCCTAAATCAAACAAATATGCATTATTTATAATATTTGGTTAAGCGTTGTGAGGGATTTAAACGCTTTTAAATTGCAATCGTTTACTATATTTTGAACCACCATAAGACGTTGAATCATAATCAAGACGTTCAATTTGGTATTGGTTTTGTCAACAATGTCAAACCATTAATTAATATTTTATAGTATGCTAAAAAAATGATGAAAAACTCCACGAATATGTATCAATAATATTTTATTGACTAACAATTTGCTTCGTTTTTCTGCTGTTTTCAAGTATGTAAGAAAACAAAACTACCCTAAATAAACCCTCTTGTGGATAAAATATGTCTTAAATTTCCAAGCCATTAAAATATAATGGAGTTGATGTCGAAGCTAAGTAGTTGTTGAGCCAAAAACGTTTTCCTAAAATATAAAATTAAAGTTACTTATACCAAAATCTATAGTACATCGAATCTAGCAAAAATCGTCATATAGTGATTAAATTCCATTAAATCTTGACAAATTGTAGGTGTATGGTTTATTGTTTGACGTCTGAAGTAATCACGAGGTCGGTATAATATATTATTATATTATATATAATGTATAAAATCTCGGCTATTTTGTGAGAGCTCACAAAAAATGTCAGGTACCTAAAAATAAATGGTCTATTTCGTTTATCGACCGATGTCGTATTATTGTTATTATTATTATTATTATTATTATTATTATTATTATTATATATAACATATACGGTATAATCCTACATATTGTTATCGGTAAAAATAGGATAATACGCTAGCGAACAATTTTTTGGTATATTATTATTTATAATAATGCATAAAGTATGCGTATACGTACGCACTACGGTTACCAATTTTATATTAATGCGTTAACGGGTAAAACGCCGCCAAATGGAAAAACACTTTATCTACTTAACTATACCCCTTAAAATCGGTTCGTTTCCACGGCGGTGATAGCCGAGGTCGTAACGGTGACCACCACATCGGTTGATACCACGTATTATTAAGCCTTTTGTCCGAGTACGGGCATTAAACGTATTGGTGTGGAAATTCCGTTGATGGCGCTAATGAAATCCAATATAAGCGCATGTGTGTGCCCGTTTGGGGTGGGGTTTTGCTTAACTTTATTTTATATAAAATTATATAAGATATATCATATAGATAATAATATGTGGTACCAACTGATACAAGTCCGGCGCAGTGGACGATATTTCACAATTTCAACACAAATTTGTTTTACAAATACATTACGATAATTTTTTTTGTTTTCAACCCAGTGAACACCAAACAAAAATTAAGAACAGATACAGAGATTACATAGGAACTACGTAGCTATATTATGGTGCTCTATACATATTATATATTTTATCGTTAATCTTTGTCGTTTTCAGCGACGATTTTGAATTAATCTAATCGTGACTATATAATCCAATTCAATCCGGTATTCTCGTTCTTCCTACGAGTCTCCACTCCAACCTCTTTGATAGTATATTATAATATACATATTATTATAATTATTATGGCTATCAAATTAAAGTCTACAATATAATATACCATTATCCTGAGGAAATCACATATCGTGTCGTTGGTATATATTGTATAAAATATGTATTACCTATTCTAACTTTCGCAGCATTTAACTATTCGATTTATTATTATTATGCCATCGCGTTGTACAATATTTATTATGCGCCTTATTTTTATTGTTATTAGAAAAATACATTAGCCAACAGAGTGGGTATATAGAGTTATTATTATAACTGCCCAATGCGTAACGCGTTCACTTATTATATAGAGTTATTGCGATTGGATGTGGGAAAAACTGCAAATCGTATTGCTATTCTGCACTGAAAGCAAACAGGCGTGATATTATATTTCAAATGACAATTTGTTGGGGCCTACAGATGCAGAGCTAGAAAAACTTAGATGTAAACATAACAAAAAAATATAGTTTCTAAAATATGTAGATTAAAGCAGATTGGTGGATTTGGGGAGAAATTTCTTTGTATACATATTATAAAATACTATCGTAGGTGTATGAAAGAATATTGTAAAATACATTCTTTTCTCATATTTTCAATTGTTTTCCTCCACGTTACACTAGGATAGTATATTTTATAAGATCAGTGGCGCAACTAGAGCTAAAATGTTGTGGTGCCCCTATAACCGTCTCCTGATATTACATGAAAAGTAACCTGTGAGGGCGTTGCCCCTGCACACTCACAATATATTATGCTCACTTAAAAATATAAAAAAATAATACAAAAAAAAAAACAAATTGTGTTTACTCAAGTTTAATTTTTTGCAATAATAATATACCTACTGTCTGTATATAATAGTTCAGTGCATATACTGTACAATTATAACAATTAAAACTAAGGAAATGATGCATTGAAAACCTATAGTAAAGGTATTCAAATGCTACTAAAAAATAACTTCAAAATGTAAAAGTTCAGCTGATAATAATTTTTAAAACCAAAAAAAAAACTTATAAATG
This sequence comes from Metopolophium dirhodum, assembly GCF_019925205.1. Lineage (NCBI taxonomy): Eukaryota > Metazoa > Arthropoda > Insecta > Hemiptera > Aphididae > Metopolophium > Metopolophium dirhodum. Next base: position 18,436,535 of record NC_083563.1, on the reverse strand, counting down.
AACACATTTTTATATGTTCAAATTAATTCTTAGAACACCTAAATACAATTTAATATCTACAAACAATAAATTAAAAACGGGTTTATTAAATTGTGGGTACCTACCTGTAGATTATGTAAATTTTTCTATAGTATTTATATATTTTTTATTTACGAGAACACGAAATATATGAGTAGTAATTTTACATCAAATTGATAAATATGTACATAAATGTTCTAAAAATGTAATATACAATGAATATACAATCAACTAACAAAAAACTTACGTTATTTAATATTTAGATAGGTACATATGTTGCATAATATGTTGCATTTCTATGTTATGTATTTACTATATTTAAACATATGTTGACTGAATCAATGAATACTTCAAAATTCAATATTATATTTTCTTTTCACATCAGTGATAATGAAAATATTTTATTATTATACTTAAATTATTATTGTTTTTTAAAAATTCCCACACCGTTCGTTATTATAGGTATCGAAATCAATAGCTGTTTTATTATTTTTATTGTCAACATACCGTTTTTTTTTTATCACATGTAGTGGACTCTCTTGAGCTAACTTATGAACTTATTGAGTTACTCTACCATTATATAAAATACACTTTCTAAGGGTTGAGCTTAATCTTTCATAATTTTTCATCATTAAGGTTTTATAACTTCATTTCTCACTGTCCAACCGTAAAATGCTTCTTTCTCTGAGTGCTGGTTCAAACATTATTTTTCATTAGACAGCAACTATGTATACTTAACTATTAACTGTTAAGACTTGAAAAAAACAAAAATATAGTTAAAATTAAAGAGAAATTCTTACATAAACTAACGTTGATAAATCAATAAGTTATAGGAAATTACCGAGGAAATTACTACAATAATAATATGAAAAATTCATATAGAAGACAGATTACAGGTCTTTCGAATGATAAATTAGTATGTAAAATCGAGGCCGAGCTTCTCTTTTTAAAAGTATTACATATATGATAGGTATAGTATACATATGTAGAACACTTGTATTTCCAAAAATGTTTTTACAATAAATTATGCTAATAATATATTATTTCATCGTAAAATAAATACGTAAAATAAAAATTATCACTTTATTTTCCTAGTATTTAAAAGTTGATAGTCGTTCAGTAAAAATCAGACAACATTGAAAATGTATTATTACATTTATTATCATATTAATATAAATACATTTGATTTAGTAAAACCAATGAAATGCAAATTTGATTTCCTCTTCTGCAACTATTTTTTAACTCATTATTTAATGATGTACCTGTATACAGGGTGTAACATGATGAACTGATACTAATGCAATAACTTATGTTATAATCATTACATTCTGTATATCGGTTATGTATAATTTTACTAACTAAATCAATAACATGAAAAATCATAAAGAAACTTTATGTAAATATTAAACACTTCAAAAGTAATTACTTAATTCTAAATATTATGAAATGTAAAATTAAACAAATAAATTTGTGTATGTAAATATGAAATCTATAAACATTAAAAACAAATGTCAGCTGATTTCGTTTTTGACTTTAAGTTGGTTTTGATGAAAAATTATGAAATGTTAAAACCTTATTGCATTTTATTTGCAATTTCTAATTATTGTAGTAGTCGAATAAATTCACCTTATGATTCGTTTAGACCTTTTAAAGTGCACAAAGTTTTTGTTGAATAAATGTATAGCAAAACCTTTGAAAATGTTTTTAAAATGAAAAATATGTTTAACGATCTAAATTTTTTTTCATTTTAAATTGGAAAAGTAATAGCGTACTTAAAAAGAAAAGGCTTTTAACACTTTTGTTCGTATTAAATATGTTGTAAACTTTGTTTCATTCGTAATAAAACTTTTTTATACATGTATATTGTGTATTTATATATTGTTTTTCGCCACATTTCGTTCCATGAGCTCTGTTTTTTTACATTCCGTTAGGTTACTACTTGTAACTCTATTATTAATATTATTATTATTTATAGCATATACATTGAATGGTTTTTAAGCTTTAATAAGAAATTTTTTATTATTATTATAACTTTGAGGGTGAATGTTAAGAATATAAAAGTTAAGCTAACGGTTTCGTGAAGAACAAAAGGAAAAAAACACGGCAGATATGGTATTATTATAATAATACCAGTTCCGGCACACTTCGGTTCGGTTACATGTACCACACTTTGGGTGTAGACTCAGTACAGAATTGTTAATTATTTTTTTTATGAAGCGTATGACCCAGTGTCTATTTCCGTGGAATTGGGTTAAGTCAGTGCTATTTATCGAGGATTTATTTAATAGCCCATATAGTATTATAACACTGTGTGATCATACTTTTTTCATTGAAAATATTTTTTAAAAGCATCATAATAATTAAATTTTTTTCATGAGAAAACGGAAAAAATAAAACAGGAACAAATAGTGTAACTGATTTGCCTAATCAGGACGCCGTGTGATCATAATCTAAATTAGTTGTCATAATATTAAACACCTTTCATTAAAAAAAGTATGAAACTAGACATCAATTAAAATAAATGTCAAAGTCGACGTTTTGAGAATAGGTATGGTATAAATAAAAATACATATTGTGTATGTTGTGTTAGATCAGACTGTCAAAAACGTTAGGATTTTTGTATCACAGGGGTTTAAAATAACCGTTAGATGTTTCCGGAGAAACCATCACTTTACCTACGCTTCAGAAAATACCTATAAACGATTTTCAAGCATTTTGTTTGGCGTAGAAACATAACGATAGCATCACACAAATACGGTTAATGTAAATGATACTCACTCCTGGACGTAAGTCACAATACTGCGACGTAAATAAAAAAAAATCGTCACGTCGATATTATTTATTATGTGCGTATCTAAACAATCGAATAATTTTTCAACACAGGTTGAGATGACAAAAACATTTTTATAATAATATATGATTTAGTAAAGAATCCACGGAAAAAATGATTTAACATATTATTTAAAAACAAATTAGTAACGTATCATGAATATTGGGTTCGACGCTATGTGGGTTGTAGGTAATAACAATTGTGGGTGTCAGTGTAAATACAAAAAAGTTTAAAAAATATAACATTTATAAAAATAATGTACAATATAATATTTTATATTTATAATATTAATCAAAGCGTATTCATAGGTTTCACTTCAGTAGGAATCACGCTAAGTCTCTTCTCCAGAGTTTGGACGATTTGCGTGTAGTTTTATATTTAAATTTGAACACAACAAGCCGTACATAATATATAACTGAACGCGGAATCGAAGGTACGTATCGCTGGGTTACGGGTCGTCAGATTGAGAGAAAGAAGACCTACGACAATAAATATTAATTAAACGTAATTTAAAATGTTCGTCACGACACACAATACGTCCATGATGTGCGCGTGGCCAACACTATCGTCACGCAATACTCTGCACCTTGCCGTCTTGGTATATGGTAACTCAAACACCATTTGCGTGTGCGTAATATGCGTTTATGTTACCGTTGCAACTGCGGTAATTAATATTATTATACCTGTGCCCGACCTAACCGCTATCGGCCGGCAGATAATAATAATATGCAACGGGGACAAGAAGAGCGGTACGACGGCGTGTTCCGTTATTGGTACAATATTATTGTATTTTATTACGTCAGTCCCAATCTAATAATATGTATACGATTTAATATATACGTTTACGTGAGATATAGGCATTAAAACGAACGTGCGTCTAAGACTTAAGCTCGCGGACGCGACAAAATCATTATTATTAGGTACATATAGTTACAAACCGACGACGCGTGGCGTGTAGTGCATCACGGTTTAAGCGGCGAAAAAATCCACACGCCGCCGAAAGTCCCGTGGGATAAATTCCCTCCGGTGGATGATATTATGTGCGCGCCATTATCAAGTACCTATACATCTATTATAATAATATTAAACTCAGCGTCCCGGAGCCGTTAAATAACTCGTGTAAGCGTGCATGAGGCGTGTGAGCTATATATATATGTATATAATAGACTCTGTGTATTCTTCTGGTAAACCCTGTGTGTGTGTGTGTGTGTGTACAGATAAATAAATGCGTGTATTATAGATAGACCTTTGCACACGACGATAGTATAGACGATTATAATAATATAGTTCCGGCGACGCGTGCGCGTGCGTACAGTGTACACCTATTATATATAAGCGTCTTGTTTACCACACCAATTTAGTCGGTTTCGGGTCACGCGGCAGAAACACTACATAATATTGGTGCTCCCCAACGATGAAGACGACGACGACGTGACGGGCGTCGGTGTGAGAAGGACACATAGATCGAGAGAGAGAGAGAGAGAGAGAGAGAAGGAGGGAGAGAGAGCGAGTGAGAGAATGAGATAGAGCTGGTGTATACTCCATAATCCCATCCGCTTCACCCCTTCCTCCTATCCACGGTTAATGCGATTTGCGCGAAATTTGTTTTCATCAACTCCGACCGATGTTTTACGACCACCTGCACTGAACACACACACACACACACGCTTCGAACCCTTACCTCGGGCGCACACATACGCGCAGACACCCATGTATATACATGTACCTTACCCTGCAGGACTCACCTGCAGAGACCCACAGAGTGTGTACAAGAGCCACAGTGTCGCTGTCGCCGACGTCGTCATCGTATACTACATAAATCACAAGGACCACCCGACGTCGTCGCCGCCGCGAGATCTATGCGAAATATAATAAAATGTAACACGATGATTACTATGCACACACATATTATTATATATATATATAATATAACGTTTGCCTGTATGAAAGTGCGACACTACGTTATAATATTATGTTTTACGCTCCACGCTGGGCACACGCGATCTTATTACAAGCGTTTTCGCACTTACGTCTACATTTCGATGTAAGTGCAGACGCGTGTGGGCTCCGATATTTAATATTGCATTGCACGCATCACGGTTGTTTTCAAAACAATATATTATTGTGATTTGTAATCGACACCGGGCGAGACGGACGCTGCACAGTTGCCGCGACCCGTTAAACACGGGATTTTCGCCCGATCTGATCAGATCGGATGTCGATATTTTTCAGGCAAAAAATAAAATATGTTGTATAAAATCGATTTTATTTTTTTAATACACCGATCCGCAAACGCCACGGTTTATTTTGTTTTATGTATATGGGAATAATTATGAGTCTTATTTCGATTAACTATATTTATTAGGGGTATAATATTGTATATTGACGGCGAGAGTAATATTTTGATTAACAGGATTGAGACTGTTTATAAATTATAATGTGATGATATAAATAATTAAATTAATTGCATAGAACTTATAATGCATAATATTGCAAATCACACTAGTATTTAAAGTATTATGATTGATTGTTTATGATCATAAACTATTGGATACGGTACTATCGCTGTTTCTTACTCTGGGCGGTAGGTTCAGATTTCAAAATATTTTTATATTTGATTTTTAAATTCTTATGTCTACAAAATATTGATATTCCTAGAATCAATCAGAACATTTCAGAATAAAAAAAAAATCATGGAATTTATTAATAAAATTTATATTCACCGTAGGTATTCTTAAATTAAAAATAATATATTTTTTTTTAAACTGGTATTTATACAACACACGATTTCATTATTTTTAAATCAATTTTTTATACGTATAAAATCACTCTCCTAAACATTTAAAGCCATAATAAAGTCATCGTTCTATGTAAAAGGTTAAAAAAAGAATCAGAAAAAATTTGAAAATAAATTGATTGTATTAATATTAGTTTTACTTGCAACTAATTTTATTTCAACTTAAGTTGTTTTTAAATTTAACTTATATTAAAAATAACATTTTTTTATGATTTTCTTAACAATTTCTAGTCAATATTTTCTTTCCGGTCATTGTTTTATTTAAGTCTATTGTATAGATCTTTTTAAGAGTTTCTGTTTTGAAAACTTTTGAAATTTATGAATTGTATTCATTGTATTTTAAAAAAGTGTTCACCAATTAAAATACACGTACTTTTTACGTACTTATAATAAATTACTGTATTTAAACTTCTTTGACGTCATATCACATAGCTGAGTAAAAATTAAAACTTTTTTATTCAGTTTTTTTCCAACTTTTTTTTACCATAACAAAGACATAGTTTATATTGATTTCAATTTAATATCAAATTAAAAATGTATAATATAATATATTACAAATACCTTTTTTATTTAGCATTTTCATTGAAGTTTCACAAATTCCATAAAAGCTTTATTTTTACAAATATTAATTGTTTTCCATTCAAAAAATACAATACTTATAAGAATTTTAATTTGCATGTACAATCGATGAATGTTTTAATCATTATATTGATCTATTTTGTTGTGATTAGGTAGGTATTTAAAACAAATCTGTCACGTTTATAAATGACGTACATTTTATAAATTGTATTTTCTATTTGACTACTTTGGTTTTTTCATGAACTATATATTATTTCAATGCATATTAAATTAATTAAATTATATTATTTTATATTCTAGTATGAATATTTCAAGAAGAATTCTATGAAAACTTGACGGGTATATAAATTATTAAACGAACGGTTTAGTTTTATACTTTATGTTTTAATGCTTCATTTTTCATTCATACACACTTTATGTATTTTTTTAAAGTCTTTATATATTATTATGAATTTCATACAAGAAAGTATAATGAGTTCTTTTGAAATTTATTCAATTACCTATAATCCTGCTTCAGAACATTTTTATTAATGTTTTAAAAATCGTTATTTGACAAAATAATATTATTTCGTTACTTTTTATTCATTTTATTTACATAAAATGTAGTAACATCAAGATGGTTATTTGTTTGTTCTTCAGCTGTCCAAGAATCAGAACCTATAATGAAATTGTCTCTCATACGTATACTTGCGATAATTTAAATGTCTTGATTTGATTTTTTTTAACTTTCAGCATAACGCAACATGACAATATATCACCGTGATGCTTTTATAAGCACATATACATCATTGAATACATAATATCCGTTTACTATTCACAAAAAATCGTAAAAACTTTCAAGCGCAGTTTGCAGGTTATCGCCGGCGGAGTCAAGAATCGTCAAAAAGTTTATTTTTTCTCGCACCGTAACCTCGGCGGAATGGATTTTCAATTCGGATGAATGTCAATATATGCACATGTATCCGCGTACGAATACACGCGTTTAAAGTCATTAAAAACTTTTCTCCCGCAAATATCTCGAACGACGGCTATTATATTGTCGGGTTGAGGTGGATTATTGATTATATACATTTGCACATACCTATACAACACACGTGCATAAGATATACGTATAGTTCTAGACGTGTCAATAAGTAAACAATATATTATAGTATATATATTTGGTGCATACAAGCAGTGTGGTGTTTGAGGGGAGATACGACTCCCCTTTAGCCCGTGTTATATACAAATTATTTTATAATAAAATTAAGTTAGTATATACACATATTAATATTATTAATGTCACTTTTTCCGTACATATTATATATATTACGAAAATGTCTTGATTGGCCAATAGTTATAAATGGATCATTTTCGGATCAAAAAAAAAGTAGTAATTTAATATTTATATTGTATAATATATATACTGATGACAGATCCCTTAAGAAAATCCTAGACACGCCACTAATTATATCAATATATTATATGTTTGTATAATACTATAATGTATACATATTATAAATTCGCATACACAGCGATTGAATATAACCAATTAAAGTATATTATAATTTAACGAAACGATATTTATTATATACGCAGCGGTCATTTCGTTTCGAAAAGTTTAGCACATTCGTTTTGCCACTGGTCGATTGACTTGGAGTGCATCTCCAATGGGTGCGTACTGCAGGTATATACATATATCAATCCTACGCCGAATATTACTCCTCTTATTTAAAACCGCGAAAACAAAGACGCTGCAACTGACTGCCAATAAGCAGTTAAAATTATTATCGAATTTCAGAGATCGTGTCGCACCCACACGTCACGCCCGCCGACGAAAACACTGCGTACAGTAGTTATTTACATTATACGATAACGGTCTAAATTGCTGTGGGAGGGGCGAATCATTTTCTCCCGTGTTAACCGTACCTATGCCATGGTAAAATGAGAAAACAAGGGTGGCCCACGACTGCAAGCTTACAACTACTACCTATATCGTCAGGGCTGGATTAAATCGAGACAGAGAAACACCTGCCCCCGAGTGCAAGTTTTCGAAAACCGCGTACAATTTTAAACCATTACCTATAGTATATTTCATGTTTATACATCAAGCTATATCATAAATCAACAGAACAAATCAATAACATTTTGTTTGTGTACTGTATTAGCAGCAGTATAGCGCGCACGGTGATCAATAATCATTTATGATATTATGATACATTGTGTAATAATGTTATTTTCCGAGTTATTATTTTATCAGTTATTATAAAATGTAACTACTGTAATTTATTATTTTGGAGTAAAACTAAGTTTAATTTTTACATTCAGTATTTATTAGTTTAAATAGAATTTATCGTTTATATTTTGAAAATATGTGGGAAATGACCTGAGGCTCAAAATGACTGATTCTGGTCTAGGCAGTCATATTATGACGTACCTATGACTATAACCTATGTCTATTGCAGACTGCGATGTATTATTGGACGTACAGGCCCAAATTAGTAAACTAAATATTGAAATTGAAATTTGTATCTAGACAATAATTATAAACAACTTATTTCTATGAAGGTGTAAATATCAATTAAAATTTAAAAAAAAGATAAATGTATTTCAAATGACGATTATGTCTTTTGTAAACGTATAATTTACTTCCTTGGATGCATTTAAAATTTCTAGAAATATATTATTTGTCCATAATAGTACAATAAATAACTATTCATGAATAATGTGTTTATACGCTATATGTATCCTAGCAAAACAATAATCATGGAAAACAAATAACAGTATTGATATCAATGATGATTCGTATTAATTAAATGGTCGAAGTATTGTATTGTTTACATTTGGTAGATTTCATAGTTATGTATACATCTATAATAACTAAATACTAAAATTGATTTACGGAAGGGGTTAATATGAATAGCTAGGTAGGTAATATTATTCTACTGAAGATGTTTAAGATGCACAAGCAAATATTAACGATAGATATGCAAAGTCAAACTTTGGATTTGATTTTATAACTTTACAAAACACATTTATATTTCCCTAGTTATATTCTACAACCACCACAAAAAAACATGCAACTGCAAGGAGACCAGAACCCTGCAGCAACGAATCACTGATATTGTTTAGGTAATAGGAGATGCTAAAAAATAATAAATGAAAATCAATAGTAAATAAATTAAAATAATGATAGGTGGTCGATATTAGACAATAACTCATATTATGTTTTATCTAACTGGGCGTATATAATATTTTGATCTCATAATACCTTAGATAATTATTATTTGATATGCATTTCTTTGTCGTCCTATGGCGATAAAAGTTGATTAATTCGTATCTCGTAAAAATATAATAATATATCTATACATATTCTGCAAGACGATGGCCTCCTCCATAGCTGCGACGAACGCCGAAGCTATAAACACCCCGTAAATAATAATAATAATAATAATAACAATAATACTCTGTGTCGTACTGCACCTGTGGTACGCTCGCACCGGTAAACGCGAAAGAAAATTTACGATCGGTATAATAGATTACGACGTGGAGGAAAAAATTTGTGATGATAACAAACAATAATATTATAATATAGGTATCGCATTGTATTATACAATATGTATGTTACGCGTCAAAATCGATGTACCATCCGCAAACAATTGACACTAACCCGCGGGATTATGGCTGGACGTGGTGTGTCGTGTTCGTGTATTACTATATATAGTACAACAGGAAACGTATGTAGTAAGGGTGCACCGCCACTCACCCTTATTGTTATTGCGGTAGTCCGCACGTATAGATACCACGTGTCGGGTGAACTCTCGTGATATTATAAATATATAATATTGTCCGGACGATATATTTTAAATTTTAATGTAATTCTGCCGTATGCAATGATGACGTCTGTCGCACACTCGAAAACGTCGACATTTTAATGGTGCCTAAAGACTACAGCACCGATGCGTAGTGATATCATAATATGCTTTACACATACCAACATGATGATAATAATAATAATAATAATAATAATAATAATAATAATAATAATATACAGGCATAATTTTCCGACCTGCAGACTCCAGCCGGATCATCCATCAGCTCTCATGCAGTCGATATGATAATAATAATATATTAAAAACACAAACCTATATATATATATATATATATATAAATTATATAGGCTCGGGTGTACGTATGAATAGGTACCTATATAATACGACCAAAATGAAAAAAAAAACAGAATTCAAAGTTAAGATTGGCAATACGTAATCGAAAACTGTAATGATAAGAAAGAAATCCATTAACTAAAGCGCAATATATTTTCGAATACGACAAACGCCAAATAAATAAAAAAAATAAATAAATAGAAACCGGGAAACGTCGTTGTGGTTAATAAACATCACTCCCGTCGTTTAAGACTTCCACTCCAATGTGCGCGGCTTCACATACACCACTGAATATCTCACTATTTATATAAATATAGAGCATTAACACAAAACACACACTCACGACTCGTATGCGCAGATGGAAATTATTTTATTAAAATATGTTACATTATAGTATTATATGTATATTATACTAAAATATAATATTGTAATATTCGAGTACGTATACACTGTTCAGAGTCTCACGCTTTAACTAATTTTAAAAGCTCAAATGCGTGGATGTGAACAGGAAACCGTGCTCGAAAAATAATGAACGCCATAAATAATATTCTATTGATGGACATTTATTTCGCAACACGAACGTCACACAACAATGTGTAATAACATATTATTTCGTATCAAACGAGTATAGTGAGGACAAAATAAAAGGATAAAACATTATTGATGGATGTGTATACTTAGGTACCTAATTTATATTATGACTTAGAGTTTGACAATTTCAAAAAAAAAAAAAAAAAAATGCATATATTTACACATCAGATATCTTTTTGCATACGCCTTCATGAAGAATTTCGTAAATTAAAAAGGACCAACACAAAAACACCCTAAAGAGTAGACAATTCTTTAGAAAACGATCTGAGAACGTGATGATATTAAAGACTATACTCAGATATAATAATTGTTTTAAGTACAAAACTATATTTTGAGTTCTATGATAATGAAAAAGTTTTCTCAGTGAATTCAAAATCATTCCTGAACCCCGTGTATATTTTCTAGATTTTATTGAATGTGATTAACTGCCACATATCTTACGATAAGATTTTAGCGGGAACGATGTAATCTGATTAATAGTTGTAATCTATCACGTTGTTAATTCATGTAGAGTCTGACATTTTATACAATGTATTTTAGCTAGGTAATTTGTAACTTATACGGTTTTAAAAATTAACAAAATTGTTTATTTTTTTGATTTTTGGTTTTAATTTTATTATTTTACAAGATTGTTAAATATAATAAGTATAATATAATTAATGGATCTAGTATTCGATGTTTATTGATCAATAAAAATAAAATATTCTGTAACACCAATTAAAAGCCGAACCTACAAAATTTAAATAACAAAAAGTTAAACAATTGTATACCACTCGGCTGTACAGTAATTGTCGTGTATGTCATTGTAATGGATATGATGAATTATTGTATACGAATAACTATTTTTAACGGAGCCTAGCATACTTGTATAAATAATAAAATTTAATACTTAATTAATTTTAAAAAAAAATTTATAAAAATCGAACCGTGACTTGTCCAAAGAAAAATGCTGCCCATGGCCTAGGAATCGAACTCGGGTCGACTGCGTCGCAGCCGACGCCTTAGTCCACTCGGCCACTCCGTCCCCCAGATAACATTTTATCATGCATGTTTATTGACATTTGGTGAAAATTTAAAGTTTCTACGGTTATTATTTTTTGAGTCACACCAAAAAAGTAAAATCGATTTTTTCAAAAATTGACGGTTATTATACGTCCACCGTATAGTAATGTGATATAGTGTTCTTCAAATAGTAATTCATTGAGTTATTGATAAAATTGTTTTCGTACAAATTACCTATACATGCTTGATGCTCCTAATAGTCCTAATAAGTAATAATAAAATAATTATATATTAATATTGGATAATCGATCTTATACTGAATATAATAACTTCATCTTGATAATGCAACAATACATCATTTTTTTTAGTATTACTGCAGAGTACCTACTATGGTTTATGACACTCAACTACGATAAATATGATTTAAAAATTGTATTCAATTAAATAATATATTTTTATGAAACCATAGCATCTGTAAGACTATTTTGTTTTGCGCAATTGTAATCAAAACTTCACTATGATAAATATTCACAAAAAAAAATGGACATTTAAGTATATTATTGAGTAAATTCTTCTTCCATCAAAAAATGTATGATTCAATAATCAACCAAATACACACAAACAGCATTGTAATACCAATTATTCATATTTCTCACTTCGTTCAGAATTTGAAGTTTAATCATACGATTTTGTTTTCGTTTTATTTATTGTTACTTCATATAATATGTTGGTTGTTTGCTCGATATGGTAAAGGAAAATGTGAGTTTAGGGGAAAAATTATCCATTTCATAAAAATGGAAACCATTTTTGTACACTTTGTGATACACGAAAAGAATTCATTCCCATATAAGAATTCCCAATGTTATATTATATTATCGGATTGGCAGAACTTGTGTTTAACTGGAACATTCCCGTAACGTATTGGGATACATTGCACATTTACAAATCAATGTTTTTTCAAAACCATTAATGTAGGTTTGTATGGAACGTTTCATTGTAATGTATACATTGGAACTTAAATTGTATATTACTCATATTTTTGTATTTTGTGGTACATTACGTACAGGGAACGTTAAATACTATTATGATAACATTGGTACTTAAAAGTGTATGTTTCTGGAATGTTTGTAACAGTTTCTTGCACAGTGGGATATATATAATATAAGGTTTAAACTTATTATGCAAACTAGAAAAATGGTCAATACTATGTGTAAATGCCTAACATTTAGTTAGTTTTAGTTATATAGCCTCTATAGTTCAGTGGTTAGAGCACTGGTCTTGTAAACCAGGGGTCGGGAGTTCAATTCTCTCTGTGTATCTACAGCTAATCCCAAAATATCTTTGATTTAAAGAGAACAATTGTATGAATTTATAACTCAAAATAATGTGCAAATTTTTGTGATTTTTACAAATTGTGTCAAAATTCGAACTTTAAAGTTTAAATGCTTATAATAAAAATTGTGACTTATGTATTTTTAATATTTTCAACTGCCATTGTAAGAATATATTAGGAACCTTGACTTAAGCCTTGTATTACATTTAAGAATAACATTTTATTAACATATATAGAAAAAAAAATCTAAAAAATTGAAAACTGAATATATCCGTAAACAGCTCAAAATATGTAGATTATTAAACGACAGAGGATTTTTTTTTTCGAATGCGTGGTATCCGTGGTATTGCAGCGGTTCCCCCGACAAAAGACCTTCGGCCATGGTCGGCTTATCCCGTCGTCTCAAGTCAATACTTTTTTGAAATAATGAGTGTTTTTTGATAAACGAATCATCCAGTATAATATTATACAATAATAAGTTGGCTTGAATAAGTAACTAAGAAAAAACTTCACAGCCTGTCGTTAAGTTGTACTAGAACACTTTATTTTAATAAATAAATATTATCAAATTATAAAATCAGTATTCATTTATTTTTCGAAAGTAAATATTTTTCTAACAATGCAAAGATCAACAGTTGATATGAGCGAAAGAGAAAATCAATTTACAATAATAATGGTATTTATTACATTATATTATATATTATACAACTGAGTTATAACTGAATAATTAAAATTTTGTATATATGTAGATAGACGCTGATTATCAACACTGTTCCCGAAATATTTTGAATAAAAGCAATAATTACTCGAAAATGGTCATAAGAATAATTATATTTCTACTTATAATTCTATGTGTATTTGGCATTCCTACTGAAGGTGCTTTCTGTTCAAAACAAAAAATAGTAAGTTGATTTTTTTTATCTTACACACGACTAATAAGGGTTTTCTATGTTATATTATATTTATTTATTTATTCGCTTTATTTTTAATCATTTCGGTGTGTTTTGAGAAAATCAACTTTGAGTCGAACATTACCCCAAGGTCTTTAAAATTATTTACAAGTTCGGTTGTTATTCCTGAAATAGAATGATTAAAATTAATCTGATTTTTTGTTAAGGTGTAACGCATGAATTTGCATTTTTCAATATTTATTAATATCGCTCTGTAAATTAACTGCATCCTGACGTGTTTTTATGACGTTGATAATTTTTGCGTCATCAGCAAATAAAAACAGTTGAGAATGCTCGATGGCGCTTGGAAGATCATTTACAAAGATGTTAAAAAGCAGAGTGGACAGGTTAGGGGGACGCCCAAAGTGACTCTGATGGGGGCAGATACGTAGTTTTGGTGTTTAATTTTGTGTGCGGGAAAATGGATGAGTGTAATGGGTTTTGCTTTGAAAACCGGAGAATGTATGCGTGTAATAGGATTTGCTTTCAAAACCGGGTAAATTTTTTACGGGTTTCAGTTATTAGGTTCTAACACAGTTTAAGAAGAATTGGACGATTGGAAAGAACGAAACCTTAACAATAGTGAACTGGAAAGGCCAAATGACTGTAGTTTATTGAATAAAATAACATGGTTAATTCTATCAAAGGCTTTTGCAAAGTCAGTATATACTATACCTGTCTATGCGTTGCATTCGAAGGATTCTAATATCATATTTTTAACCAAGGCTAGATTGTTGCACGTAGAGCGCTTGGGGATAAATCAAAATTGGTTATTACTAAGTAATGAGGAGCAATAATCAGTTATTTTCGATGATATTAATTTAGAGAAAAGTTTAGGAATGTTAATTTGTAGCATTGCATACATGTGTTACTTGTAACATTAAAGTAATGTTACTTGATGATAAATTAGATATTATTTTTATGGAACAATTATACAATATTACATCATTGTTACTTAGTAATATTTTTATGTGATCGAAACTTAACATAGCGACAACGTTTTGTAACTTAGATTGCACAGTGGGTAGTGTGTTTGAACCGCCTAAAACATACTACTATTATGGTAAAAAAATTTGTGGAAATGTGACTTGATGGGAATTCTCGATAATGGGTTGAGTACCATATAATCAATGATAATCAATGACTACTCCAAAACATTTGGTATGTTAATATTTAAATTCGATTTTCACATATGTTGATCAAATACCATTGATAGGTACTTATACTATATAAATCACAACAAATTTTAATTTTATTTTAATTAATAATTATAAAAACCGTAGGTAGGTACGCAGGATTTTTTGATATTTTAATTCCATAATTGTACTTTAAAATTGTAATCTTTGTAAGTTTTAAAATGCCTATAACTTGCTTAAAAATTAAAATTCCATAAAAAGCCTTCAATGGGCCAGGGATAATATTTTAACCTTTCAATTAATAATGTGAATTTACACTAATATTAAATATAAGAGAGTAAAATCGATTCTTCTGACCGTAAAATTGATTAATTGTTATTAATTGGTATGCATTGGTAAGACGTTAGAAAAATAAAATAAAATAAATATATTACCTTATATTTATTATTTCATAATGATGGACTGGGAAAGTGGGAAATCGCTTATTTTTTTCGTTAGATTGTGCCACACACTGTACATTTAGATAACTTACAGCTAAATGTTCATAATGTAATGAGTTTTTATTTCATAACTGTGTAATTATAATAACGAGTCTAAAAAGTACATTCGTCGCAGTGGGGGATGTTAGATTAATAACGTTAGATTGGGAAACTAAATTAACTTCGGAACAAAATTTACCGTGTGTCCACGTACGCCGGCTGTACGTGAATAATACTAATTATTATTGTTATACCGAATCACAATTGTGTTTAATCTTTGCATTGTTTGTTAACTCGTCACACGCGTGGAAAACGAAATTAAAATGAAAACGAGTACTGCTGGTATTGTGTATCTATACTATACTATAATATATAATATTTATACCTATATGACGTAGGGATTCATAGTAAAAAGTGTTGTTTTACTGAGGTTTAAAAAACGTATACGTTGTTGTTATTATTTATATATATATATATAATATATATATTTTTAAGTATAGAAAACGTCGATGGTTTCAACGTTTTATTTTTCGAACCGAATTGTTTATTTATTAATTCAATACAAACGTTTTTGTGCCCCCCCCCCCCCCCGTCATCGCTGCGCGGGCTTACGGCGGGTTTGCACTATAGGAAATGCGTTTCCTATAGTCTCGATTATCAATTATAATTTACGAAATATATAAATAAATTATATCTAATAGCGAAATAGTATGGTATAAATACATATGTAATGCACGAGGCTGAATTTAAAACGCGTCGTACATTGTACATGATATACCGATGCGCAATAATTCTTGATATAGTTTGATGCTAAGGAAAAAATCCTTTTCGACGGAATGAGAGCACATAATAATAATATATATTATGTTCAAGTTGGATAAGCTACGATATTTTCTAGTAGAGAGGCATAATTCAAAACTAGAATCCGGATAATCCTTGGTATTTAGTAATTTATTGTATAGAATTTAAAACTTTGGCAGTGAAAATACTTTCGCAGTTTGCACAATATTCATATTTTATTTTGACTGTGCATTGTGTCGGAAGATATTACCAATCTAGTGCGAGTTATCGGTCTTCTTAAAGGATTAACGTTCTCGTAATTTCTTAGATATAATTAATTAATTCTTATATACATGATAAGGGAAACTTTATCTTTGCACATCTGAGTAATAATTGTTTCGATACGCTTTTGAGAGCGGACGAATGTCGTTACACGGAAGACAATACGAACAGACTATAGACAATGAATTCTCTTTAAGGATATTTGAAATATTATAATATTAGCTTTTATCAAATATATCGTATAGGTGCCCCTTCCAATATGCATAGGCTTAGCGTGATGATTTTATATAGAGCGGCTAATGGCTATATACACAACATAATAATATATTGTAAAAATGTAACTAAAAAAATCATAGGATGGTGAGCTAAAAAAAACTTCAGGGATGCTATAGCCCACTTCAAACCTCCCCCCACCTCTATGCCCATATTATACCATAACTGTTATAATTTATAATTTATGAACAGTTATTATCATACAGGTATATTATGAAGCTAATAAGCGTCAAATATGATATACGATTAGATATATTATGTCTTTTATAAAGAAAAAACTATAGATTGTGATACAATGAATATAATCATATGGTTATAATTATAATTATTATACATAGAATAATTATTATAGATTCATAAGACTAAAAACATAATCGCTGTAAATATTATGTTTGAAAACAAATAAAAAACCAACTCCTAACCAATTATTGATAAGTAATATTGTTGTTGGACACGGTATCTTTTTATCTCGGGCAGTGGAGGTAAGGCGAATGAATATCGCACTGATGGTCTTATAATAATTATACTACGCCCCCCCCCCCCCAAAAAAAAAAAATAAGACGAAATAACAAATAATTTAAATCCCTTAGAACGCGCAGAAATCTCGCGATAGAGCTCAAATGAGTGGTCGCTTTTTTCTTTCTTTTCGACTACGTACTTCCAAAACCTCCACACAAAACTCTTCGTTTGAACGGTGTAAAATTCACCAATTAATTATTCAGTCCGATAACATTATACGCATAATATACAGTATAAGAACAACACCGTTTACTCGGGCTTGTCTTATATAGAGGATTTCTAAACGATTCAATTGTTCTCGAAACGGTTTCGACCCAGACAGCTCATCACATAATTATATCATTATGATGATCGTACCGCCAAATGTTTACCGACGGCTGTGTACGATAAATAAGTCATCATCGTTGTATACGCACATAATAATGTGATATTGTGGTATAATAATAACATAAATAATACCATTATTATACTGTGCCGTTCGTTTGGCGTGCCGACCGAGCGATTCGATTTTTCACACAGAATAATAATAATATAATGCATTCAATACATACACTCGTATTATTGTTATTGTGGCTTGTGTAGAAAATGTTCACGAACACATTATACTCGCTAAACAGTTTATTCGGTCGTCGTAAGTCATTCCGAAAATGAATTTCATGTACAAATGCGTAAGTGGATTATATTGTAAAAAAAAGTCATTAACTTCGATGATACGGTTTATACTATATTATATACATGTATATTCTACATAATATAATATAATATAGTATAATATGATATATATATATTTATTCACGTACACACACACTGTACAACCATATGTTACATCCAAACGGTTATTTCATCTCAAATAGCACACAAAAAGATTTAAACCTTTTCGATCTATAAATGCGTTTATACCATTTATATACGAGTACCTGTAATCCACTTATACTTTTTTATTTTTTACGAATGAAATAAGTAACAAAAATAAAGTTATTGCTGAAATACGGCTTAGCTGAGGTTTGATTTCAAAAATGTATATTGATTTATATAAAATCTGTATCGGCTTGAACAGTTACTTTACTGTGTTATATGAAATGCTGAAACCGCGTTAGCTATATCGTGCTGATGTTAAGATATTGACGAAGGAGTCGTAGATCACGTTCTTTGCTTAATACATTTTTATAACAAATATATTTGTAAAACTTATCCAATTTACTAGATTTGATCCAAACAAATTAAAGTCTAAACTGAAAAAGTGCTAGAATAATAATATGGTCGATAAACTTAATATAAATATAAATATATATTTATTTTGTATTTTAATTTTAGTTCTCGCTCCAAACCATATTGAAATTCATTTTTGGTGAAATAATGGTTAATGTAACAAACTTATTAGTCGTATCGTAAGAACTTTTAATATTGCATTCATTTTATTAAACTTGTAATTAATTCTAAGATTGTGAAACCACCATAAAATGTATACAATACGAACTATAAAGACGCCCGTCTAACGTATGGATCCCTTTCCTATCGTTCTGGACAAAATATCTACCGGGAACAAACTTAGTCATTAAGCACATATTTACCAAACTTCAGTAATGCACTGGAACGTCTGTAAAAACAACTTATTTATTTATTCAGTTAGATTCTAGCTAGTAGAAAAACAGCGAAAATTCAATACCAAAGTTATGATGGTAAAATGTATACTTTTATACTACATAAAAAAAAACACACAGTAAAAAACTATTTAAAATGAACCCTATTAACTAGGTATTGCCATATTCATTATAATTTCTATATACAAAATGAATTAATAAACTTTATAATATTAAATATCATATAAAACATACTTCATAATATTATATTATTAAAATTTCATTACCATAATAATATTATTATCATAGCGATATTTCAAAAAATTAACTTCAAAATATGTAAATTTTTGTTTTATGAATGTGAAAATAATTAATTTTGAAAATATATCTTCATATTTTATTAAATTATCAAAATGTTGTGGTTAAATTAGTGTAGAAAATCCAATTATTGACGTCAATATTACTATGTCGCCCATGTTGCCATATTACATATTATATTATAATGTGATATATTTCCATTAAAAAATATGAATTCAAAATATTATTTTGATAAACTACATTTTTAAATTTGAATAATACATTAAGTACTTGTGACATGTTTATACCTATAGCATCTACGTTCATGTCTCATTAATTGACTGTGACATTTTGACACGGATCTTTGTGTCACAGAATATTCCATTTCATTGTGTCCTATCCATTTTATACAACTAAATTGTTTTTCAAGTGTTTTATAATAATAGTAATAATAATAATAATTTGACATTTGAGATAAATAATATACATTATACATATTATATAATATGATATTCAAGCTATGTATAATTTATTTTACATGGTAAACTGTTCTAAAATAAACCTAATCGTCTATATGTTTGTAAATACAATGCCTATACAGACTCCTTTAAGTGATGATCTCTATAAGTTGAATTTTAGAAAAATTATTTAATTACATATTTCTAAAAAAAAAAAACGAAAACCTGTGAAAGGCATGTGGTATAAAAGCAAGCAACTGATTTTGGAAAAATTTGGACCATGAAGATAGTTAGCTGGGACTAAATCTTATTTCTAACATAAAGATTTACTAAAAATTTAAAATTTAAAAACACATATTATATCCTGTATCACACTTTTTATTATCATATAGCTGTAAGTTTTAATAATGCCATTGTTCATATGGGTGGATAACCATACATTTATTACTACAAAATAAAAACAAAGCTAGTGAAAGCTATATTTTGTAATAAATAATAATATTCTAAGAATATGCACTTTTCTTGACAAGGGGCAGTAACTATAATTACAAAATAGTACATTGTATGATATATAATTTCATACTAAACACACGCATTCTCTGGTTTCAAAAACACACAAAAATCAATTATTAAATATGCATAAATATTTTACATGCATAATTCGACTAACTATTGATGCACCCGTAATATTAATACCAAGTCATAAAAGTTGCTGAATTTGATAGGTAAAAAAGTGTACAAGTCTTGATCTCTATGACCATCCGTGTCAAGGACCAAGATTAAAAAAAAAACTTTGTAAACTCTAAAAAACTTATTTAATATAAAACGACATTCTACGCAACGGATGGCGTTAGGCTAACAGCAATAATACTAAAAATATTGGAGCAGCCAAACCATGTCTATAAATACCCCACGGCAGAAACATTTCTCAACAGGGAGACATCATCAACACCCGCGACAAATCACTCTTCTAAGTAAAAGTACTAGCTATTTTTTTTTAATTTACTTCAGCGCTTGCTAGTTTTTTTTTTGATAAATCTTAATGGTTCAAGTTAATTTCATATATAAATATAAACAACAATGATTGATATCACTCGGAATCACTTACACGGCAAATGCAACTAGGATAAACACCAATATAGTCTTAAAATAAATATCTTAATCATTTTTTTTTACGATAAAAAAAACATGCTGTATGAGTATGAGTGTATGACATCCAGTACTCCATTTTAATCTGAAAGTTTTCCTTAACATACCAATATCCTTACAGTATAAAAGATTCGGTAAAAACTATTGGGAGTTTCAGGCGTAGTATACAATCATTCCATACGATATTTATTATAAATTTAAACGGGATGAACCCAATAACAAATTGATAGTTATTACATTAATACAATTAAATCTATTTAGTAGACTGAAATGACAGAATATATAATCACAAAAAACAACTGAGAGAGTTATAAAATAATAATAATAATAATAATAATAATTATCTTGATAGAATAATAATAATAAAAAATATTAAATAATAAATTATAAATTATAAAATAATATTTATAATATAGTATAATGGGTAATATAAATACAAAAACCATCTAAAGCATGACAATTAAAGAAATCAACAAGGACATCATTAGCTAATTTTATTAATCTATTTAAAGGTGATACAAGTACATACTCTGAGTGAGGTGAACGACGTATATCACATTTATAAGAAATAAATCGAAAGAAACGATTTTGAATAGCTTCCAAGCTTTGTATATGAACTGCACTAGAGGGTGACCAAATAACTGAGTTGTATTCTAAGATTTTGATATTCGAGTAAATTCTAATATTTTATAGAACCATCGACACAATTGTAATTTAAAGCAAGGAATCCAAAACTATAAAACAAATAAAAGTTAAATATTTTGATATGTTGAATAAATTAATATATATAGTCACAAAATGCATTTAAGTATCCATTTATTTGATTACGATCAATTTATTTATTCGAATAAGATTCATTACAATTTAAAAATTGAATTTGGTTTTTGAACATTCGAATTATATAAATAATATTAAAGTAAGTAATCAGTTACAAGAAACAATAATAATATGTATTATCATGCTACTATACCAGTAATATCTCAAGTATTTTCAGAACAAAGACTGAAGAAGTTTCGCGATTGCGTACCCCCAAAGCGAAAAAGACTGGAAAAAGTACTTGTCGTGAAGAGTAAGGAGAAAGACAATACAACGTCGAACGTGAGATGCATCAAAAATCAAATAACATTTCATTCTAGTAGACAGTTACATGCCATTAAGGTTAAATTTGTATGCAAGGACTAGAGGAATGTTATTTGAAGAAGAAGAAGAAGAAGAAGAAGAAGAAGAAGAAGAAAAATAAATTGATTTTTATAATTCTAAGCAAATAATAATTTTTTCCGGGTATAGTTCGAAAATATATGTATACGTTTTGTAAACAACGAACAATAAATTAATTCTCGAATATTACAATGAATTACACCATAAAAAATAGTATGATTTTGCATATTTTTTTTTTAAACTCCGGAAATAACTAAAATGATCATTTTATGAATACAGCTGGTAGTCTGCAAATGCGGCCCAATCGTATCATGGTGATCGTATAGTGGCAGCCATGTAGTGTATTATATTGAAATGTGTGTTTAAATAATTTAAGGTTGTTAATCTAAAATGTCACTATGATATTATAATTTTGTCTAACATCGTGATAGAGTAGTAGCTAATAACTTGGTACATTACCAAAGTATTTAATGAAATTCTTGTGCAAATTTGTTGGTATAGTACCGTATTTGTCTTTAATTTTGCAGTCTACACAATATGGTATACTCAATTCAAACGACATTACACATTTACACACATAGCAATTTATACATTATGCATTATACTATTCGTATATGACATTATGTACACAATTTTGATTAAAAATTAAACGTATTAACAAAATGTATTTTGAGAAGTTAAATAAAATTATTAATTATAATATATTAGAACATAAATTCCTAAAAAAAGAAACAGGAAACCAAAAATGTTATTAAGTCATTATTACTGCATATTTTTGGCTATATATTTTATTTATTGGCTTCATTTTATAATACGTAATGATTAACTGTATTGTATTTAATTGATTGCATTCGAATTCGACAAATACGATTAAATTACCTATAAGATAGAAATCGGTAGACAATGGTACGGAATTAACTGGCAGGAGTTATTATTATTTTTTTAAAAGCTATTAAATCCGATGTCCCGTATGCAATATATTATCAAAACTAAAAAAAAAAAAAACTTAACTTGGCTAAACGCAGTATAAAATTGTGTTCAGACGTATAATACCTATGCTGTTTACCGACTATACGCAGTGCATACACAGAGATACAGCCACCCGAATACCTGATATGATTACCTATCATACCTACAATCATGTTATTCATAAATTATTATAAATCGGTATACATGTTGGTATACATGTTGCGAATGTCGATATAATGATCGATAATCGGACACGGTACACGGAAAACTATGATAATATATGACATGTTGACCACTGAAATGTTATTAATAACAATTAATAATGATTTTGCCATCGTGGGTGGAAACATTCTCGTACGTTCGTATGCCAGTGAGTGAGTACTCGAACAATTGTGTACCTATATATAGCTGGTACCTCTGAAAACGGTCGTGGCGATGTCCGCGTAAAACCAATTATCTGTGTAGATTTGGTAGGCAGCAAATAATAGGTAGGTATTATTATTATTATTATTATCAAACAGCGTTGTTACGTCCAGGCAGACGACTACCTACCGTATGTCGGACACGCCGGGTTCATTAACGCAAATGTATTCATCGCGTATAATATGTGTGCACCGTCGATGTTCGGGTTTCGCTAAATTTTCACTTAAAACGGTCGTTCAGCTTTCATCAGGACCGCGCGCGTGTTATTACAATAATATTGTAAACCGTACTGTGGACGGCTTACCTTATACGAGAGAGCTTTGTGATAGCCGGTTACAGGAGTGGTTGCCGCTTATGACCACGATTCGCGTACACGACGATAATAGCGTTATGGTTGTTATAATATGATGTTGTTGTTGTTGTTGTTTTTGTTGTTATCGACACACGTTGTTGTTGGTAAAACGTTCGTCTATTATCGCGTATTTACACACACGCACGCACTCTCACATAATATCAAAACCTCATTACCTAGATATGGTAACTCATTTTACAGTTAGTGGTAATGATGGTGGGTATGCGGCAACAGTTCTGACGGTAAAAATACGTAAATCGAAACCTTCCACGTGCATATCCGTTTAAAATTATATCGGAAAAAAATTTTAATCATATAGGATTTTTTTCTGTAGCCACGATCAAAGTACAAATTGCGCAGATTATATTTTATTGTATATTGGATTGCATATACTGTAGGTAAATAGACAGAGTTGTTGATAGTTGATTGTGTTTATTATAATATTATATATAGGTATGATTATAATAATATGTTCATTAAGCCGATTCATTCCGTGTATGTTTTATATTTTTTTTATCCAGCCTAGGTTGTGATTGTTGTGTTTGAATTGAACAGATCGCACAAATAAATAGTATTAATAAAAACATAATACAAAATAATTCAATACAAAAAATTATAACAGATTTTGTTCCGAGTATTTCGTATTATATTCCTAATGTGTAGTAACTCTTAAAAATATATTATTTTATATAATGATAGTACAGTGGTGTAATGAATACCTAGTTTTGTTTTATTATAGTGTGCACGGAATAAATTAAGCCAAGGACAACCAAGGTCAATAAGAAAATGTGTGATATGACAGTGGGACAACAAAATAATTTAGTAGGTACCTAGGTATACAGTTAATGCATCTAAAACTAGTAGCTATATTACCTATACTTGTATGCCACAATGAAATGGTCTATAGTTTCGAGTTAATAAGATATAATATTATGAATAGAGGTTACCTATTGATTACCTACTTTTTTAACAAATTATTATGATGTTACTAGATCTGTCAACCTATATCGATGATGATGATAATGATGTGGTAAATGCACAATCTCATAGACATAGGTACATTGGAACCCTTCTAAATCTACGTCAATCCTTGTAGCTAATAGAATCAACTACCTATCACAAGTAATCCATCAACAATAGTATAGTTAGAACAACTTTTTTTTTCAGTTACATTTAATTACATTATTTATATATTTATTTACAGAACAATTTAACCGAAGTTCGTCAGCTGACCTCGACGTTCACGACGTTTTTATCTCTCTACGTTAAAGTTTTCTCATATTGTCCTAATTAAGAAGGAATAACGTTTATTCACAGGAAACATAAATCATTTTTGGTCGGGTATAGTAGCTATATGAACGTATATTAATCCCTCGCCGCTCCTAAATACGCGCGCTTCTACACCGAAGATGATAAATGTCCTAATAACAAACGTCGGTACCTATTTATCCAAGTCTAAATTAAATTCTCATTCCATGACGTGTGCGGAGGTAAAAAAATTCGAAACCTGTGAGCCACGTCACCCCATCAGCGCAGACTCCCCCCACACAGTGTATCGACACCATTTCGTCGTGTGTACACCGCCGGTTAGCCGGCCCAATATGACTTTTTCGTGTTCAGTATTTAGGCGAATGTCCGCGATGTGTATAATATAATATTATAACACGAACACGTGTGATGAGAGTCACCAGGAGGATCAATGCGAATAATATTCGCGGCATTCGCACTGAGCATTTTCGTCACACACGATGCGCATACCTATATCGTACGATTGTGCATAATATAGTCGGGGAAATGTTACGAATATTTTCCGCGCGAGACATTTGCGTGGGGTGCATTCAAAACACGTGCGACGGGAGAAAAAGCACCGTCGTCTGAGACCGCGGCCGCCCACCATCATCGTCACGGTTATATCGAACCATATTATTTGTATACGAATTGTACCTATATACATGTACGCATGCTACTGTACCTAATAAGTGTTGTGATTGCTTTGTACGACGACGGTTTTTTGAAAAATCGCCATGAATTCGGGCCTTTGTGAAACATAAACAAAATATATGTTCATAAAAAAATCCACAGCGGTCATATATTAGCGATATGCACAGACGTGCAGCGTACACGA
This sequence comes from Metopolophium dirhodum, assembly GCF_019925205.1. NCBI lineage: Eukaryota > Metazoa > Arthropoda > Insecta > Hemiptera > Aphididae > Metopolophium > Metopolophium dirhodum. The sequence goes on along the minus strand of NC_083563.1, from coordinate 18,410,310 downwards.
CGGAACGAACACACAACCAAATTTTATATAAAGTAATATATAAGTATATATTATTATAGGTGGGTACAGTTAATCTACGACGGGACATTGACGTTTTCACGAGTGCTATATCTCAAATCTCATATTACTTGTAATCCACCACTGGCACAAAACTACTGATAGATATATAAAGTCGGATCTCGTTTTGTCGTTTCTGTTTACACGGTATATTATACGGATTATTCTGTATCAAAATATATTTCAAGGACAGGAACATGTTCCTAGACCATAGCACACTACTCGACATTTTTCCTCATGGAAAATCTACCAATCATAAATAATATGTTGTCGTAATAAGACCTTTCGAAAAATCGGTTGGAAACAAAAAAACGTGTATCCAGTCCAAAAACATATGCATGTTAAAATAAATAAAATATAATTAACACATTCTGCGTACTTCTCCATATTTAATAATAAAAAAGTCTAATGATTATTAAACGTGAAAAAATGTTCACACAATATTAGTATTTACAAGTTAATTGTTAATGTATGTATGTATGTATGTATGTATGTATGTATGTATGTATGTATGTATGTATGTATGTATGTATGTATGTATGTATGTATGTATGTATGTATGTATGTATGTATGTATGTATGTATGAATATTAGAATATGGTTATTACAATTTAAAAGTGGCTTAAAAGTAGTATAATCTCTGGGATAAAGGCAGCATTTTATCAAACGCAACAAATATAGAGGTATACCTGCGTATATAATATTTGTTAAAAAAAACATAATTTCTAATATGGACGTTATAACTAAGAACGCTGTTCATATTGTTTATGATGCATACGATTTCAAAACGATGCACAGGTAAATAATAACAACATTTTTACGAGACACGTGAGATAAAAATATATATTAATTTTATTGTTATATTGTCTAATCGATTGGATGTTTTAAGAGAATCTTTTGCGGTCAGCGGCGAACCCAGTTTTATAAACTTTAATTATTATTATGTTACATTCAATGGTTTTTAAATGTTTTTTTCAACAAAACTTATAAGTCATTATCCAAAAAAACTGATGTTGGAAATGAGTAAAGTTTAAGTTAAATCGTGCTTTCTTCCGAATAATAAAAGTCAATAAATTATTCATATACAAAGTTTTTAAAATAATAATCATGACGCCTGAGTTTACCGTTTAATCTGTGATAATTTATACAATGCTGCTATACTAAAATATATCCTATTACATATTATTATTATTCATTTTATATCGTTGTGCGTATATAATTGGTTATAGTTTCACGTATATTTTTCTTTCTAGAATAAAAAAAGTACACTAACTGGCACGTACAATGGTCACAAAATAATGTGGCGTATTATAAGGAAATACGAAGAGTCTGTTTGCATTAATAAAAACAACAATATTATGTTGTTGGTTTTTTATTATATTATTTTTTATTGATGTCGTTACGACGTTAGTTGGCATACGTCGCACGGGGGAACAACTTTAGATTTTGCAGTCAAATAGTCTACAAATTACAAGTCGTTGTGGAAGTTTCTTTTTGAATTAAAAAGCAATTATGAATGCGAAATGACATTGCTCGTTCGTTTGATGTTTAAAGAGAGTAAAGTATAGTATAGTAATAATAGTGATAATGATAAAAAGAAAAATACTTCTATTCAAATACCGTCATCAAAATATATATTATAAACATTAAATATACGACATTTTTTTTAAAGCTAACCGAAATTGAACAAATGCGGTTTTTGCCGACTTTGTTGTAGTTAACGCCGTTAGAAAAGTTATTGACGCGTTACACTTGATGAGTGATGATAATAACACGAATGGGTTTTTGATTATATTGCCACATAATCGACATTGACGTATTCTAATCAAGAAAACTATGTATAATTCCCAAAATAATAAATTTAAAAAAAGTGCACAGCAACACGATGACGTGCGTTTGAAGTTAAATCGTGTAAAAAAAAAGAAAATACCGAAAAAACTGGGAAAAAAGTGTTTAAGCGAAAAGTTTGTTGCTACTCGCCGGACCTATCAATTTTCCGTCTCGATTTAAACTAACGCGCGGCAATTTGTCCAAAGGGTCGGAGATTATATTCGAAAAACGTTTTAGAACAAGATTACACTATATATATAATAATATCATATACATCTCTGTAATACATACGTGTGCGTGTACGTAAATAGCGAAATAGAGTGATGGATAAAGAGAGAGAGAGACAGATATTCTGCTGCTATCACAACGGTACCTATATTATATTATAAGCTCTCGCTGATAATTTTCGGCTTGGATCGGCGCCCGGCACGTTATTTGTTTTTTTCCTCGTCCCTCCCCGCCATCTACCTGTCGCATACGTATTAGCACCGCTGACGCGAACTCGACAGTCGAAGTACCGCTAAAACCATTTCGGACCAAAGCGCCTCCGATATAGGTCCGATCGATCGATGGGCAACTATACGGAGAAGCAGCAGGCACATTACATAAAATTATCATACACGAGTGTTCGTCCATCACCCTCGCGCTGCAGACGTATCGGACGCGGCTGCAGACCGTACCTATATAGGCGGCGCAATGATTGATGGGCTGTGAAGCAAACGGCGGGCGCCGATAACTAACGAACGATATTTTATGATAATAATATATACTCACTGGTCACGGTCAGCGTGATTCTAACGGTATGACCACGTCCGTCCATGCCGGTTGCAGTGCAAAAGTACACACCCATGTCCTCCATTTTGACCGTCTCGAACACCAACAGAAGTCCGGTCTGGTTCCGCAGCATCGGCAACTTCTGCGAATGCACCCTGCGAAGTCATCGCTGTCGTTAAAATATAATATGACGTAATATATAAATGTATAATACCTAGCGTTATTATACAATATCGTATTGATTTTTTAAACGAGGATCACCAGAACCCAGCAATTATTCATGGTTAACACATTGATTAGAATCATGTAGTTATACTATACCTATGCAGTGATGGTTTTTAGATTAATTATGGAGATGACAGATGGAGACTTCCACCCCCTTAGGGTTTGAAACTTGAATTTTTTTTTTAATATATTCAAAATTGTATCTATAATATTATGATAGTTGTTAAATTAACACTAAATAAATGAACAAATAAGAATTATTCTCGAAAAAAGAAAATTTAATATGCTGATATGGGAGTAGAAGGGCGAGTGGAAACTGTAATTCATCAAGAACTTTGCAACAATACCATGGCAGCAATAAAACACTAAGTTGTACTGTTTTTACAATGAATATGTAACGATGACAAAATAAAACATAAAATATAGTTATTTCCTATGCACTAAAAACATAAGTGCGTAATTATATCATTACCTATAATTCAGTTACATTATAAAATATGTACTTATGTTAAAATAACCAAATTAATATCAATAAATATGGTGCGTATTGTTAAAAACCTATGATTGTTAGTTAAAGTGTAAAGCTATCTATATTAAGAATGGCATTTAAATATTGTACATAATTAATTATTACAGAATAATTGACACAAAAGAAAAACAAATCAAAGAAGGAGATATTTCTGAGTTATAACATAATATTATTTGAATGTCATTTTCGATAAATCTATAATCATACAATTATTGGGTTGAAAAGAGAAGTTAAATACAACAAAAACTTATAATTTTTAATTAAACAAACAATTTTCTTTTAAAACTTGTAATTATATGGTATTAGTTTTACAATGATATTATGTGTTTGTTCTTATATATATTTTATTGTGTGTCAGAAGACACTTTCTGTATTAGGTAGGAAAATGCTTTGGTATTCAATTTCAACAATAGTTTCTGTTATCAAATTTGATCTATTTGATGTTTTATGGGGTCAATAGTAATAAAAGTCATTGTGCTTTTCACAATAAACTGGAGAAACTAAAAAAAATAATGAATAAAATGAGAATATATACGCAAGATTAATTTTGTACGAAATCATTTGTTATTTTGTTAAAAAACAAATAGCAGTAGATCTTAGAAATTTTCCAAAAACTTACTATTTTAAAGATCTGGTATAATTTCCAGTTATTTTTGGTTTTTTCTCTATAAAAATTGATAAAAAATGTTATGCAGATCAAAAAGGTCGAACATTTAAATTAATACTTATGAGAAGTTTTTCTTACAGAAATTTATAAAAAAAAGTTTTGCGTAGTTTTACATTAGTTTTTATCAGCGTTTATGTTAAAATGTTGATGATTTTAATCATAATAATATTGTTCATAGAGCAACCTATAAAATAGGTACAATTTTCTTCTTAAGTTCTAATTGGTGTGAAGTTGAATACTTATATGTATATTTACGAACGGAAAAAAGTAATAATAAGGGTCAGTAATTGAAATAAGAACCAATAATATTGCAACTTCATTGGCGCGTAATGTATTTTAAAAATTATAATTCAAAACATATAATTTTTTTTTTCAATCGTGCTTTTATGTTCGGTAACTTCGAGCAACTCGATGTTCGCACAAAACTAAAACTTAATTACCTAAACAATAATAACATTATTGTAAAAATATATTAAAATTCTCAATTATTTCGTACGACCAATTTTTAATAACGTTTATTACGCATTATATACATACACAAATTACACGAACATCAGCATATCATATTTTAAATTCAATCTACCGCTTGTACATTTAATATGAAGTGTAGAATATATTTTTGCTTATTTATACTTCACGATGAAAAAAAAAATCGGGCAGTAAATTGGGTTTAATATATTTCTGTAAGTAATGCAATTATTATTTGAACATAGCTCATACGTGATGGTGATAATTAGTCTCGTTTTCATTAAAAAATATACCTACCTATGTTAATAAATATTAATTTACATAAATAAATAAAATTACTTGTATGCGTAGAAAGTACACATTTATAAATAATCATAATATGCCGTTTGTAATACATACAATATTAAAATAGTACAAGTCTTAATCATAATAACATTTTTAATAACGAATTACACTATAACTTAAATACATGTATTGTTTTAAAATAATAAAACTCATACGTGCACATTCTGGACGAAACATTAATCACTGATTAGGTTTGATTATTTCATATACTTTTGTCGTTTGTATATTCAATAGTTGATGGAATAATTTGGGCCCGTTGCTCTCTAAGTTATGGACTGCGGGAAAACATGGTGGCCCACATTGTATGCAATCAATTGAATAAATTACGTATAATATATAATATTTACGATAAAATTCCAAAACAGTTTTTTTACCGTCATGAACGGATGTTTCCTATAAATGCACCGTAGAAGTTTTTATTTTCTGCACCGTCCCAGGAAAAAAATATATAAATCAAATGCAACCATATTGTGCAAAATGCAAATCCTGTATTGGAACACTACCGCAGTCGTAGTATTTAAATTATTGCCAAGTTATTTTATTTTAATAAATCCATGAAACGTGCTCAAGCTATATCTTGTATTATCTCTGTGTTATGATAAACTATACTATAATAACATGAAAATAAGTCTCTCTTGAAACTACAAACACGATTCATTGTTAATACGTAACATATTGTGTATTCACATGTACAATAAATAAACAAGTATAACTTAATCTAAAAAATAGATACATAACCTAATAAACTCTCGAAAAACATGAATAAACAAATCAACGCATGCCGCCTTCTTTTATTCAATTACAAGTTATCATGTTATTTTAACAGTCCCGACCCATCTGAATATGAAACGATACAGCAATAAATGTAAATTTGATATTTTGTACACATTTTCGGTAATATTATATGAAAATCTAATTACATTATTCAAGTCGACCTTTACCGTAGCATTGCAATATATTTATTCACTCACGGGGAAAATAATGTTTTATGGATGAAAATCAATGTATAAGTACATTGTAGATTCAATAATTTAATAATAATAATAATAATAATAATAGATTCTAAACTCATACTAATAAACATGTTTTCATTGTAATCATTGCTATTTGTACGGCTCTGTTTTTAATGCAATTAATATTAATATAATAATATTGTCCGATTGTCCGAATATTATTCGACAAATAATATTATAATTAATCACTGGCCATCAATAAATGATTCTCAATAGAGTTTGGTTGTTGTGATAACTATACATAACTATTTAATTATTTTTACGTAAAGAAAGCAAATAATTAATAACTGAACATTCTGAACGTTTTATGAACGGAGTAATGCATATATAAGTATAGTCTTGAATTGCAATAGCAAATCTAATAAAGCTTGCCCTACTAAATAAATTAAAATAAATATAAAATAAATGTAACATTTTTAATTCAGTATATTCACCATTATTCAAATTTAAAAAAAGATTACTTTCTATTTTTGAAATTGTTAAAACTTTTATGGTTTACAAAATATTATAGCATAGTATACGTTCAATTTGCCTACATTTGAGGTTATAAAAAAAATTGAAAATGCAAAGTTTATAACAATAAAATAAAATGAAAACATCATATTTTCATAAGACTTATGCCCAAATTGGGAAGATAAAAAAAAAAAGTTTACGCCTGTATAATACTTTGATAAAAATTGATATAAAATACAATCAACTACATAGTAAAAGATAGTTATTTTGCAACAAAATAACCAAGATCGATTTTCTTAAGATCGGTATGCTATAAATTTAACGTTTAGGTTTTTCAGTAGGTTTCCTCTACTCTTAGACAGAAGACTACTGAGAAATTCAAAAAACGACTACGCTAATGTACCAAATAGATAAAAATGTCTAACCGATGGATAGGGTCAAATGCAACGTTAGAAGCACTCAATCTACAAAAAAAAAAAAAATGATCAGAGACCAAAACTAAAAAAAATAAAATAAAAAAAAAACGCATCGTTGTAAATCTAATACATCACTCGCTTCGTTCAGAACCTAAACCAGTTAAATGTATACTGAAAATAGTGTACACTATATAGGTACGCGTGTTTATAAATAAATAAAAATTTTATATTTATTTTTATCAAGTGCGTTTTCGCTTATAAAAAAAAAAAAAGGAAAAGTCGTTGAATGATATAATCATTATAATGAGTACTCGGGTACTTAAACGTGCACAGAGGAAATAAAATTGTGTAATATATATTATGTATTGATACAATAATACAAATAATATTATTATTTTGAGCTGATTAAATAGCTGATTGTGATCACTGGAGTAGAGGGAAAAAATAAAAATGTGCGTGTCACACAGGCGTTTCGTGTAGGTAGGTACGTAGATATGGCTGTGTATAATATTATGTTCGCCGATGGGAATCGCGATGGACAGTAAAATAGAATAATAATATTATAATTTATAATATATTATATAAGTACCTACACACTCCGAGTATTAGAATTAATTAACTTTGCTGTTTGCAGGACATATATAGGTACCTATAATAATATAATAATATATACAGTCATTAATTTGTACTTCGTTCGTTAATAATATTGTTGAAAAACGTAGATGTGTCGTCAGTGCGCAAGATATATTATATTATACTAACACGGTACGTGTTCGAATATAATATATGGCCCCGGAGGAGTTTCGAGCGAGGTAGGCACCAATATTATAATACGCAAACCTACCTACGACAAATTCGCGATCGGTTCGGGTGTGGTGGTCGGAAAATTTACGTCATAAACAGCGTGGCACGATATATGCCAGGAATTTCAGTCAAGAATGTTATTTTATTTTTTTTATTAGTGACCAACGACATATTTTTCACGCCTGTGCAACACATTTTGTTATCATTTTTTTTAAATATAATATAATATCAATACTATACTACAAATCATAATGTTTATTCGGATCAATGTTGCCAATCTTATATCTCAAGTCGGTGCCATTATAGTGACAGATACATTGGATATTTTTATAACGGCTAAAAACAACAAGATTAAAATATTAACCGGATATGATATTATAATCGGTCTTTCTTAGAAATGCACACCAAGCCACAGTATACCTATTATAATAATAATGTGTTATCATTATATTAGTACAATATATTATGAAACTAATTTGTAATACTGTGGTGTTTGGTTTGCAAATTAAACTTTATGAGCTGCAAGAATGCGGCAAAATAGTTTTCAATTATTATTTATGCCACCGTTCGTTTGCAATAATGTGTATTTGGATTACTATATTTGCATAATAGTGTGTGTGTGTGAATAAATTCAATATAGAGAAACAATTTCAGCGAAAAACTATACTATGCTCATTTGAGAGTCAAATAGGCAAAATAATTTATGCGTAACAGAATATACCCCGATAGGTATTCAAATACAAATACAATTATTAATAAAGAGGTTATCAAATTGAGTAAATAAAAAACATAAGTACGATTTATTGTTAATTTTTTTTTTGATATTCATTTCTATACGTGTTAATGAACAACTAATAAATTATGAATCGATATGAGTGATATAACTAACACAATTGTATTATTTATTTTGAAATGATGAAAATATAAACATGGATAAAAATAAATTATTTATGCTTTTGCTTATTAATATTATTGATGTTTGGTTATTTTTTAACAGTACCTACTTTAATCGGTATATTTATACAGTATAAAAGCACTCCAACCGTGTTTCTTCAATAATATTGGTGTATTTGAAATGAAAATGCACCGAATGTTATTTCAGACGATGGGTTGAAACACTTGTTGTATAATAGTCAAATGAAATATTGTAATTAATAACCATTGCGATAAATTGACACAAAGAACCAATAGTTAGGTATATAGAAAATATAAATTATCGCTGTGGAATAGATAAAGTACTATATCCCACTATGGTCTGTAAATTTATAAACTTGACATCTTGGCATTCGTAGATTTGTTTTTCTCGTGATCATTGCATGTTTAAAAAAATGATTTACATTTGGACATACAAATGTGACATACATTGTAACGTACTAGTGTCATATTATTGGTCAATGTATACACTTACATTTAATATAAATTACATTATATGACTCTACACTAGTATTAGCGTGTAAACAAAAATAATAAAGATTTTACTATCAGTTGATACCGTAGATAGGTATACCTAACTATCATATTTTAGCCAGATATCTTTTTTTTAAATTAATACGATCTCTATATTAAAACTGTTTGGTACGCAAGAAAAATCAAAGGGGGCAAGGGGAAAAGGGGAAAAATGAAATAGTTCTTCGTCCACAACGATTTAAAACATTAATGATACGAATCTTTTTGAGCAAACCGTCATATATATTGAATTTGAATTCTCGAAACACAAATTTTAATGATATTCTCGATGTACAGTTTGGCATTATTAAATTTTCCGAGAAGTGTCTCGATCGACCCGTAAAATACCAACTACAAATAAAAGATAAATACTTCTTATTAGGTTTCGGAATTCCACAATAATATCTGAAAATATATCATCGTAAAATGATTTTAGAATACTACATTACTAAGTTATTTAATAAACTGCAGTTACTACAAGCGTACCCACCACGTAATATTATATAATATTATTATACGTTATTAAAGCGAATTTATTTCTGTCCAATGACCCCGCGTAAGAAGAATTTATTTTTCGCTCGAATAGTAACAACACCGCGAGAGTTGTAACAATAACGACGTTGCCGTCGGAAGTATTTTAAGACACTGTCTTAACGGGTCGAGTGAACAATACACACAATATAATATTATTACACAATATAATATAGCTGCGAAAAATCTCACCTGAATTGAGAGCTCTGCGATATTATACCCGCCGGACCTCGCCATTGGAATTCGCTGAGGTTCGGACCGTGGCACGTCACACCGTATTTCGACAGTTCTTCCCTTACCGGTTCTTCTTCGTTTGGCGTTATTTGAATGGTTTGCGAAGCGCAGCCCGCGATCGCTACAATAGCTGCAAAACAAGAGAAACAATAATATACAAAAACCGTCGTGTTATTATCAATCGGACGGAATCAATCGGCCGGCAACACAACTACTGACGTTTTTTTGAAATTCGATTTCCAACGCAGTCGAACGCTCGACGGCTACAAACACCGCCGTGCTTGCTATACGCTACGATATTATTACATATTAAAGCGGTTTCGCTGTTTTCGTTATCATTATTATTATTATTATTATTATAACTACTGTTATTATATTATATAGCGCATAAAATCTACACTCTTGACGATTTTCCGCGCCGGGAAAAACGGATTATAATCGGGGTTGAATCCGGGGCGAGGCGAGTGCTTATATGCCCTGCGCCTTTCAAACACACTCCTCCACTTTTATTTCGGAGAAACTGCAGAATGGTTGTATATATTATATATGCCATTGGTTGTTATTCAATTATTGTTAGTAAATAAATTATATTATATAATAGAAAATAAGTAAATATAAATTGAATAATACCTATAGGTGCGCCATAGAAAATCTTATAATCAAACATTTTCGATGAAAATATTCAAACCGACCATGGCACCTTCCAGATTTTCACTCTAGATCCGTGGCTTATTTTACCCATTATATTATAAAATAAATACATGGGTACGAATAGGACGTGTATTTGTTGTCGTATGATATTATAATAATATTAAAATATCTATTTGATGATAAAAAGTATGTATCTAGATACTGTACATTATTATAGTTGTGGTGTTAATTATTTCTCGTTTTGTCGGTAAAAAAAAACAATGTAATATTGTTGCACCTACCAAGTGTTTGAATAATACATTCTTAAAAGGTCTGATATTATATAATAATATATGCCACGATGTACAATATTATGCTAAATTTTTTTATATTAATATATTGATAATATGCAAAGTTTAAAATGTATAAGGTTGACAATTTGCAAGATTTCGCATGAGTCTATTTTACTGACTATGTAAGGATTTAGATTTAAATATACGTATTCGCATGTTAGAAAATTACTCATTACTACGCGAGGCATATACATCGTATCATCACGCTACCGTGGCCCGTGGGAACCAGTTGAACTTTGGTTACCGTTTTATAACACTACCCCAAAATTTAACTATGGTTTTGAGCAGAATAGTATTATATACCGGTTGCTAGCGTCTCGTCACCTCGATTCATTTTGTTTACTATATAGTGCAGAATAAGACGGCTGCAGGTGCTATACCAAATACCATATTATATATAATTATAATCTGTTATTTCAAAACAGGTATTTATTAATATTATAAATCTATCACGTAACAGTAAATAGTTATTATTATTATGGTCTGCGTGCGTGCTCTACGTTCGAAATATGATATTATATATATAATGCTTTTCGCGTCCGATTTAACTAAACCTATCGAAACGGAATCCGCGGGTAACGCGTGTTCGTCGACTCTCGAGTAATGGTCGATGGTAAAAATCAAAACTATACCGTCAGATTTATGAGACGAATTATTGTCATCATCGCGGTGGAGGACGGCCGCGAATTTGTTATCGTTTCCTGCGATAAACAATACAACACTTACACAGCCGAAACGGCGAAAACGGTACGTGACTTACTCGACGTGGTTCAAACGTGACGCAATATAATATTAAATTGGTAATTTGTCGTGAAAATGTCGGGCCATTATCGGGACACGGCGGCATATTATTATATTATTGTGTTTGCGTCATTTTCGCCTGGTGTCGGCGACTGCATATTATGATAATTCATATTGTGGTCCTATACATGGGTATCGCGATTTTGAAGCCACCAACAGTGGTCTTAGGTATCAGAATTATCCGGCAGAAAAATATAATGTATTATTTGGCTGCAGGTAATGATAGGACGGATGGACGCCACAACCGTATTTTTCTCTTTTTTACCGCGTTGTTGATTTTTGATAGAAAAACGTCAAGAAATTATAAGTCTATATGACATCCTGCAGTATAACGAAATAATGCATTATCATTTTCATATACGATTAGTCTGCTGCAGTTGTGCATTTGAACTATACCAGCGCACGTGCGTATAACAGTTGCATGCACCGTGACGATATAAGTCATATATGCATATTACGTCATTTTTATGGAACGCAGCAAACGCAATAACAGCGGTAAAAAATAACGATAAATTGCCCTAAACAATATTATTAACACGTGCATTTTTCTTTTGACATTGCTGCGATAGTAACGGTGCTACATTCATAACGCAGTCACAACCGTCATCCGATTTCCGAATTCATTAATTCCTCTCGTAAGGCCCTATATCTCTCATTATTCGAAGACTGCCAGCAGTACATGCGAAAAAAAACCCGCCCTAGACACATTTTTATTGCTCCAACGACGCGTATTTTATGTTTATAATAATAATATGTAAGACTTCAGTTTTTTGATGTAGTGCCAACGGATGTGAATCCTTATTTCATGACTATTATATTGTCTTTGTAGAAATGTACATAATATTCACATTTATGAGTTTTGTGTTTCAACGATCGTTGGAGGGCATACACTATAGCAATCAGACATCTATCTAAAATATTATATTAAATAAGATTTAAATCCTTGTGAATCGCAGTCGCCACCCGTCGAGGATATTTTACACAAAATAGTGATTTAATTTGTACGGATATCATATTTGGTATTGAATGTTATCAAGGATCTCGATTCACAAAGAAAAACAGTGCGAGAAACGGATAATAAATCGTCGGACGATCCTGCACTGCCCTGGGGCAGCTGATGTCAAAGACCGTGTAATGCGACGATGACAATCGAGCGAATGTATTCAAAACACAATTCTGACAAAGAAAAAAAAAAAGAAAAAACTTTGTTTGTTCTCGTTAGCGATAATTCACGGTTTTGTTTTATGTTTTTAAAATCGACGCAGTGATTTTCGTCCATCACCAATCACCGATCGCCGAGGTCGGGTGCGATGTGTGCGGAAAACAGAGTTATCTAACAAATAGTGGACCCCGCGGCAGGGTGATCGAAGAACATTCCCAGTCGTGTTTGGGGCGATTCGTGAAAAATGCCTTTTTTGTGAGCGTCATTAGCCCACAGCCAGCCACAATATGTGTATAATATAATAATAATAATATACTCATGCACATACACATTTACGCGTATATATATATAAAATATAATATATATATATTGAACACGTGCCGGTGATTGGGCGGCGGCGATCGAGCACAAATAGTGAGAAACGGCCGTCGAAACCTTTATTTAAATTTATGTAAAACAGAATCGTTGAAATTACTTTGCGCTTACGAGAAATACCACCGCCGCCGCCGGTATACCCCGTCATCGTTTATAGAGAACGCATTATGTATATGAGTTGTATTTTATAGAATTTTTTTTCCCAAGTCTTTTACGCCTTATATCGTCGTATATCGTGCGCCTGGGTTGTTATCGTCAAAGTCCGCCGCTTCACCATATATCGCCGTTTATTAATAATATTATAATATAAGAGTACACAAGATGTAGGAAAAGCCATTTCCAAACTATAAACTCGTGAAACATACATTCGTTTTTATAATAGGACAACAAAATATACGACAATATGCTTTTTTTAAATATTATTATTATTTTTTTTTTATTAATTAACCCGCGGCAGCTTAGGCCATTGGGTGGCTTTTACTGTGGGGAAAGGTACTATAAGTTTAAGCAAGTGTGTTTTGGTTTAGGAATATTTTTTATAGGACACCCGTAGGTATGTGCCATGCCCGGGTGGGGGATGGCGGCACTTTTCTCCGGACACCGTGACTACTTGCCCGAAGAAAAATGGCGCCCGCAGCCGAGGTTATGAACCGTCGTCGGTGTGCGTCGCAACCGACGCCTTAGTCCGCTCGCCCACTCCGTCCCCCTTAAATATTATTATATATTATGTTTATTACAACTCTGCGGCGATCGACTACCAAGGGAGCGCGTGATTAATTGTGATATTGGACCGGGCACCAGTATATAATGGCTATCGCGAGTCGCATGACCGGTAAATCGTTAAGAAAATAATATGATCCAACAAAGTGTTCGAGTTGCAATTATTAACGGTATTTATAAAATATGTTACGCCACATTTGTCATAGTTAAACTTACAGCTATTGTTTCGCGTTTCATATCTTCGCCGCTATAAGCAATTTGACCGCTGCGAAAAGTGTAAATACAATATATACGTATAATCAAGACTGCTGCAGAGTGCACACTGCGTAATAATAGAATAATACAAATATTTCATTATTATTGATTCGTGACAATAGCAAAGCGGTTACATAATTGATTTAATTAATTTTATATTGTGGTTCACGTGGTCTATTGTCGGAAAATGAACACGGTGGTTTTGGAATTAGTTGAAACAAACAATGCAATTATCCAACAATAATAATATAGTCGATCGGAAAAACGACACGCGGGACAATAAACGGTGTAAATAAAAAAAAATCGGGGAACTCGTTCTGCTGTGTAGTAGGTGCAGTGCAGTTGTGTAGTGTAGGTACCACGTCATTGAGGCCACTGTAATGTATGTGCTAAATTTTAAATCAATAAAAAATCATTGCATATAGGTACAAAAAACGATACTGATCGGATAATTTTTGTCAGCCTATATTATTACTGAGTATATTTTAGTTATATTTTTTTATTACCGTTGCAGTAATTTATTATTTACTACTATATTAGTCACATGATTGGTTGAATTATTTTTATCTAAACCCATAATCACAATAATCGTCACATTTATTTGTTGTATATTGTTAATTATTAAACAAAAAAATTTAGTAGATTTATGGGTTTTAGTAAGACATTTTTATAAGGAACCTAGTATATAATTGTCAAGGCATACCTATTTTTGAACATTTTATTAAATATAAGAGTTTTTTACTTTCAAACAAAAATGTTATCATACATAAATCGAAAAAAAAAATTGAGAAAACGTGAATTTTATATCTGGTGTAGTAAATACAAATATAAATATAAATATTTTGAGAAAATTATATGTCTACAGTTTTTCACATTGAAATTACAACAACGTCGGAATAATGCGGTTTTCCGTAAATATTCCGTTATTCATGAATTTTATTTTATTTTAAATAAGTACTATGCATTTTTACTTTTCACAGACACAAAAAAAACACACATCATTGTATATGATCAATACATCCATCATCGCTCTACTCGGAATTTAAAAATGTAAATAAAAACATTTAAAAACAAATATTACCGCATATAGCGCGTCATTCAACCTACGCTTTATTACCGCAACCGAATAAATGCAGTTACTGTTGTAGTCATCGGTTAGGTGTATTTTTCATATTTTAAATGTATTTAAACATAAAAATAATGAACATTCGGAAATCTAGAGAAGCGATACCATCCGAATACGTGTTAAAAAAAAAATGAAATGCAATAATCATGAAATCCCGCTGGACGTCCACATCGGAATACAACTATTATTATTACCTATCAATTTATTTGTTGCGATAATATGTTATAAAATATGTATATTTTTTGATTATTACTGCGTAGGGGGGGGGGGGCGGATTGTAAATTATTATCATCATCATCATCACTATTATTCTTAAGTGTGCGCACTGCTATAACTACTCCGAACGACATGCATGCTGCTAAATTGCATACCCTGAGTGCCTTCCATTGGCCCAATATAATATAGTTTTGAGTGCGCGCTGCGCAATAATAATAATAACAACGGTATGATGTATGTGCGAACAGTTCGCACGATTGCCTTGTAAACGATTGTCGGACATCAATCGCCGCCATAGTGGACTTTCTTACCGGGGCCATGTTCACCGGACATACATCGCCAACACTATGATCAGCTGACCGGATCGCGGGTTATTACCGTGATCGTAAAATAAAAAAATATACTCATTTCCTATACCTATATAATATTAATATAAACCTCGCAGTCGAACCCGACCCGGCGACTACATAGTCGACTCTCCTCTTTCGGTCGATATAGTGTAATTGGCAACTTCGTCTGTCGGGACGGTGACAAATAACGCATCATATCAAATGTATATATCTATAGGTTTGCGTACTGCTGGATCGCGTACAGTGGTGAATAATGTCTATAATATATAATATTATACATTATAACGATGTTGGTTTGATTTTGTTGCCATGAAATATGTCGTTTTTTGTATACATTGTGCATTCCGTCGTGACGGTTATACAATCTGAGCTATTAGACCCATGGAAATCCGAAACGCTACAGTCGTTAGTACAGTCTTTCTACAGAGCAACTACGCCATATAGAAATTTGTTGAAAATGTATAGAGGTTGGTGCTTACACATAGTGTAACGCATCGATCACGTTTCATTATAATTGGCAAAGTATATTTGTAGAAGTTACGTCGTAATCCTGCAGGGCTGTATAAATAAAATGTAATAAATAGATTTACCGCGCGCGTAACTGAATTCGAAAAAAAAAACTGTTTGTGACGAAGTTATTAAAACAATTTTTTACATTTTGAGTAGGTATACTATAATAGTATATATTTTTGTGTAGCGTTAAATTATGCGAATTCGCATCATAAAAATATAAAATACGAAAACAACTGCCGATTATTGTGAATTGTGAGAGTATCTATACATATAATTGAGAGATGGTTGGGGCAAAGTAAAAGTTTCAAGAATGTCACCTTCTTCTCCTCCCCCCCCCTTCCTACTCAACCACGGGCTGTATCATCACGAACAAGCTGGAAAATGATCAGTGCTCGTTTTGTTGGGTTCGCGCGACTCGCACCTGATGATATTATATTCGAGAGGTTTTAGTTTTCCGCTCTTTTGACGATGGCGGTCGATGTCATTTTCTTAACAAAGAACGCGGCGCAGTCTATGCATAAAGAAAACTAAACGCGTATAGTAGCACGGCGTTTTTTTTTTCTCTCAGAGATTTTCATTATGGCGAAAAATTATTTTTGTTATCTTTTTCACTTTTATTTTTTTTTACATCAAAGGTGTTGTAGCGATAGGAGGTGTCACAACACCGCGACCGGTGCTCACAGATGTTTTCATACAATAGGTCACTAGAGGGCCGTAGAAATAATTCTTTTTCGCTTTAATAATATATTTAAATACGTACGGTCGAATGGCGAGGCACTTAAGCCTTTAACGATGTATTTTTTTTTTATTATTACAGAAACGCAAGTTCATGGCGTTGTTATATTATATTATTTAAGATTCCAAAGGAAATGAAGAAACTATTGGTGTAAGAATAACATATTGTGTTTTGTTTTGTTTTTTTTTTTTTAAAAAGTCTTATAGAGTTTTATCTTATTGATTGTAAAGTGGACTTAAAAATAACTGCAATCCGTCATATTTCCCTAATAAAATAATTATTGTATTATTTGTCTTTAATAAATATTTATACAAATATTATTAATAAGTTCAATTTATAATTGCATGATGAAATAACTCATCTATTGGAATATGAAACCCTTGATTATTAAATATAAATTAATATAATATTTTGATAATAATGTCGAGTAATTAATGTAAACAATTATGATTAATAAATAATATTCCATCACTGAATTATAATATTTTAACACTGAATTGCAGCAATGTGTATGCAATAATAATATTAACAGCCGGAGACTGGACATTATTCATATCACTTCATCTTCATATTTCCATGTAGAACAAAGTTAAAGTTAAATTGCGGAGAGCTAACATAGAACACGTAGGTTTTTATATAAATTATTTAAAAAAATATATTATAAATTATAATAATTGTATGTAATAATATATTTATAAATTTATTGAAGATGCAAATATAATATTTTTTTTCTTATTAATATTTTCTATTTATTCTTTATAGGTATCTTTATTCTATTTATTGTATGTTACACAAATTATCTTAGCAATTAGCTGATTTGTGAACTATCTGTTACGAAAGAAGTAATAAGCGTGTGGCTTAACGCTAAGCCTTTTTAATTCCCCCTAAAAAAAACTTATGAGGAATCTAGTATTTTATTTTCAAACTCTTTGTGTTTAATTAAAAAAAAAACAAAAAGCTTATTACAAAAGTTGGATAAAACAAAAGAAGTAGAACATTCAAAAATTCTATAAATAGCTCAAAAAGAGTTGAAATATTTTTAAAATGTCTTAAAAATGTTAATACAAATACTTTTAATCCTGTATGATATACATCTATATATGCATGTAAACTCTCATAATTTTATTATTACTGTAAGAGCTTGTTTTTGAACAAAAGCAGAAACGATTTCACGATAAAAACTGGTTTCGATTAGATATATTCGGTAAACTAAAATGAGTTTTCCGAAGAAAAAAATGTTAAAGAAAACTCGACGTGGAAAATCCAAATAAATTTTGCGAGAATCCCTTATTGAGCGCAGTGTCTAATAAAAAGTTTATTCTGATATATTTTCCAGAACTAAATGAAACAACATTTTACCTACTATTTCTCGTGTGCATGTATTGCGTTTGTAGTCATCTAGACATGAAATATTTGACATTTATAGACAATCGTACGAGCATGACATGTAAATTATTATGTTTGTTTATGACAGTGTATAATATGGAGTTTAAGTTACGGCGAAATGCGTTATTTTCATCACAACAAATTGTCGTAGTGTGAGACCGTTCTTGTAATACTTTTTATTTGGATTGTACTTTAATTTTGTAGATTTAAACTCACTGCCATATTATCGAAGCACTTGCAGAGAATTTCAAAAAGTTGTAATCACTTTTTCTTTGTAAATACTACAATTTGCTGATAAATAATAAAGTAAAAACGATTAGAAAACAGTGAATCGTATGGCGTGATTCCGCGTGTTTACATCCCGCTTTAAAATTAAAGAATAATGTTATAATAATATGGTACATATAATGTGAAAATTACTACAACATCGATAAAAAAAAATCTCGTTTTAAACTCACATTATTTATTTTTATATGAATAATCATTTGGATTAATCACTGTGGCGTTGGATTACGGAGAGCATACTATGTTACAGTAAATAACGTAATAAATACAAAACTAATACAAAACAAGTTTTATTTTATCTTATCAATATTCACATTAATACTGATTTACTAACACCCTATTATAAAAAAAAGCCTGTATATTTTATCTTCCAAATATATTATTTTTAAATATTTTAAATTAATGGTATTATAAATTTCAAGCTGCAAAATTGTGGAAGTTAAGCCAACGGGAGGTCTTGACCCTTCTAGGGGGTTGGTGAACGAAGGAAGCAGGGAACTGAGCCCCTAGTTTATTATAATTATTAAATTATATTAAGTATTATCGCATAATAATATGGAGTGCTGTGAATGGAATAAAAGGAAATCTGCCATTATATTATTATTATTAAAATACGATTGTTTAAAATAAATGTTTCCGATAGTGAAAACACTATGTTGGGTATATATTCATAAAATGTATTAGATAGGTTTTGTTAAAACTTAAAAGCAAATTGTATGTATTGGGTGTGTCGGCAATGCGCCCAGCACTTTAGTTTCAATATATAGCTGTGAAATACAAGACACCCGAGAGCGAACAGCAGTAAAAAATATGTACGCGCATCAAAATAAAAAATTACGTTTTCCATAACAATTTTTTGTTCTGTAAATCATATCATAAATGATATCGTTGCACATGTGCGTAAACTAGTATACATTACCGTCATAGAATCATTTTTTTACATTATACTGTACACAACATAATATTACACACCTAATTTAAAATTTGTGTTTAGAACATTCGTAAAAAAGCGAAAAATCACTGTTATAACCTCGGAACGTTTAAACGATCTTATAAAAACCGATCATTGGGACTATTCGTGGTGGCGCAGCTCTTTGTGGAGAGTATAATAAAACTATTGTATTCCTCAACAACGCGTTTTCCAGCTGTCTGCGCATATTATGTGGAGACGAGATGCGTTACAGTTCAGACAAATTTTTTTCCGGTGCCATCTAATGAACGAAATAAATGCCGTATATAATACGTAAGGGGGGAGGATAAGTACAACTGCCGGACAGCGAAGACGTTTGTGACATGTCCTCTACTCAGAGCCTTATGAATTATGATTATGCTATACTTTGCTATGCTTGAAGATCAAAACTCCTGAAAAACGGAAGTAACGGCATGCGTTTAAGCCCAGAAGCAATAAGCATATCATATATTATGCATATTAATATACGCACTGGCGCGCTGAGTCAAATCTATAAGACGACATACCTGTTTAGTGTTCAAATACCTACCTATTTTAGATTCTGAGGGAAGCGATGAATGTATTGTTTTTTAAATTTTTTTTTGTGTCCATCATCACCTTTTAGGACAGTAAAAGTGCTTGGATTTTCTTTAACAGTAACTTTTCTGATAGGAAAGTGAATCTAGTTGGTAATTCGCGGGGTCAAAAGTAAAAATCAGTAGTTTTCAAACGCGACGTGAAAAACAAAAGAAAAATTAAGGGAAAACGGGAATTTTTACGCAAAACTGTTTTTGAGAAAATCGATTTTGGTTTTTGGTGCAACTCTAAAACAAATGACCGTACATGAAAATTTGACTGAATGTTTATATTAGCATTTTCTATACACCATAACATTTTCCAAATATTTCGACTTATTTTGAGCTGTTTACGGATATTTTCATTTTTTTTTCTATAAATATCAATAAAATTTTATCTGTTGGGTAAAAAAGCTTTAAAATTTGATAGAAGGCTCCTAGATGATTGTTTCAAAGGTAGATGAAAAAAATTAAAAATCCTTAGTCACAGTTTTTATTTATAAGCATTTCAAGTTCAAATCTTGACAAAATACGGAAAAATCACGAAAATTCGCAAATTATTTTGAGTTGAGAATTCATAAAAATTTTTATTTTTAAATCAAAGATTTGAAATGTAATACAAAATTATCCATAAGTTTTTCTACCTTAATCAAAAAAAAAATGTCTACAAGAAAGTCAAATTAAATTTTTATGAGCGTTTGAAATGCATATTTTTACAACATTTGATATTCACTTGATATCTCATGTAACGATTTTCTTATTTTGTTGTAATTCAAAAACATTTGACTGTAGATACTTGAAAATGTCACTGAATGCTTGTATTAGAATTTTCTATATACGATAAAATTTTGAAAATAATTTGACTCTTTTTGAGCTGTTTGCGGACATTGTCAGTTCTCAATTTTTTCTATAAATATCAATAAAATTTTAATTGTTGGGTAGAAAAGCGTGGAAATGTTATGCAAGGCTCCTGATATAATGTTACAATAGCAGTTGAAAAATATTGAAAATATATAGGCACAATTTTTTTTTTTAAGCATTTAAATTTCAAATTTCGACAAAATTTATCAAATTTAAAATATAATAATTATTTTGTAGTTAAAAATGTATAAAATGTTCAACTTTTTTAGCTAAAGATTGTAAATTGAACACAAGGCTCTACCATACATGTAAGCACACATGTAAAAAACGAAGTAGGTATTGTAAGTTTATTTCTATTTATCCGCTTTCTGATGTCACTTAAAAATAACATTAATATTCATAAAATGTCTTTGAATCACCGTACTGAATTATTGAATACAATTTTTAGGTTAAATAAACACTTAACTACTAATAATCATTAAATATTCAATTCAAACATCGAAGTCAATGTTAAATTTATCAACATATATAATATTATTTTAGAACACGGTCACTTATATTTTATTTTAAATGAATTAATAATTACATTTATGTTCAATGTACATAAGTTATACATACTCGATACACCCTGCAGTTATATCTGTATTAATATATAATAAATAATAATTAGGTTTTAAATAGAATATAATATAATTCATAGGTAATATTGTAATAATATAATATTTTTAATATGTTATGAAACAATTCTGAAATCAGAAAAAACTCAAAAATATATATCATACGTTATATCTATAGTATACAATGTATATATTAACTATATTAACTGTACAAACACTTCAGAAAACCGATGGTTTCGGACTGTGCCAATAAAAACAATTTTGGCCAATCAGTTTCAAATACAAATTTCAAGAGTCTATTATTTTGTAAAATTAATAAAAAAATAAAAAAAGCAATCTACTAAGAGTTAACATTTGGAAATTGATGTTCATTCGTTTATAATCTTTTTCTGTGTGGTTTCTAACCGATCAATAACTATTATTCTTTATAAGCTGTTTTAAAATTTTAATATTCATCAAACATTCAAACTTTTGCATTAAAGATTGACATATTTATTTTTAATCTCACCTGGAATGTTTTCATGGTGTTTAGTAAGTCGTATTACACGTTGGTATATTTTAAGCTGGGTCCTTGCCATTTTTAGACCAGGTGGAACTCAAAATATTACAAATAAATTTATATTTTATTATAAAATAAATACATAGGGAACTTAATTGGATATATATTACGATAGTCGGCAAGTCATAAATATGTAGAATAATATAATTATATTGTGTACAGAATAAAATAACTTGTATTTACATTGTAAACTTATAATCAATTTTTAATTATACAATTAACCAAGCTTTATGATTTTTAAAAAGCATATATTTTACTCTTTACTATATTTATTTAATAAATAAAAAAAAGTTATAAAATTTGTATTTCATATTTTTTAATTCGTTATAAGCGTAAAAAATAGGTATAATAAAATACAATGATTTATTTATCATAATACTAATAAAGTAAAATACGGTAAAAAATACGCATTACTTTCTATTCAAATTGGAGTTGATATTATACAGCTGTTATATTTTGTATAAAATAATCATAAATAAAATGTACAGATAATATTGGAGAAGTATAATAAAAACATTATAAAATGGTAAATTTATTCAACTACCTATGTATATGTTAGTTAAAAAACGTTGATCATTTAATAAAAATATATTTGAAACAAATTTCATAATATTTTATCAACTGAAAACAATTGTTTACACGAAACCATAATAAACAGAAGTGATATGGTACACTAAATTCTAGTTTGGAATTAATTTTTTTTATGGAATATGGTCTGAATATATAAAGTGATATTACTAAATTCAAATTTATTGAAAACAATTTTGATACAAACGATTTCTAAAAAAAAAAATAACCTATCAACCAAATTATTTTTTCCACCCAATTGATTATTTTTCGAGTATGATTTACGTGTTGACATAACGTTTTTACATTTAATTTCACCAAGGGGTGCAAATAATGGCATTGAAAAAAACGTCAGTACGAATCAACCTTTACCAGTCGTAAAATGAATCTATTTGATGGTAACAAAAATCATTGAAGGCTGTAATTCGTATTTTATTTTTGTTTAAATCTCTAATAAAAAAAAAAAATAATAATATTTCACGTTATTTTTGTCGTCGACATGGATTTAAAATGGTTTTAATTTATTGTATATAAGAGTATAACTATAACAACTATAATATTCAACAACAATAACAATAATATAATACGAATGAGATTAAGAACGTATAATATATAATATTATAGACTATTATATGAGTACATATAGAGTAAACATATAAAAGTATCCTTTTGGATTTTATACTGTATACACATTAAACGTTTTTTATTTTTATTGTTCATTTCTATGTTATATTATTATTATTATTATTATTATTACTATTTCCTAATGGCAAACACATGTATTATGCCGGACTATTCGACTCGATTGCGTTTTGATTGTCGTCTTCACGAACGTTTACCGGAAAACTTCGGAACTCGGGTTTAGGGGCTATTATCCGAACAGCGTATAGCACGTACCTATAGGGTCTCGGCAGCGGATCATTATGAGCGTACGGCGTGGAGATGAAGAGCTCTACGACTGCAGGGATAGCGCCGTAATCCTCCCTCGGCTCCAGACTAAAATTTGGCGCGGACAGTGGAGGGCATTACAAAGTTTTATTTCCACCAATGCCCATTTGATTGACCCACGCCAACCCACCCACCCTTCTATTGCCATGCCCGTCGAGTGTGGGCTCACGCGGTCAACACGTTCCGCGACTCTGAGAGTCGTCCTTATTTCGCTCTCTAGCCGCCTCCGCCACCGTTGTTAGGCACCGACACCCATGTTACTTGACTCTATACACGACGTGCACATTGTGTCGAACATACACCCGGCGTGGATATAGATGGACGGTTGAAATGACATTTTCAAATTATTGCGATTGTCAAATCCACCTGCAGTCACACCGCCTTTATGTTATATTATTATTGTGTGTGGACAGAAATACTTTATGCATGATAATATTATGTGCGCCAGTGTGTGTGCGTGATATAAGACTAGACGAATCGATATTTTTTCGCCACCGTCGACCTTACTATATATATATTATACTGCACCGTGCAGACAACCCCTTCGGGTCCACAATAAACATTGTGAGTTCCGTCACGCTGCAACAAAATCATCCACCTTCCCGTCCATCGCTTCCATCGCCTAAGCTCATCCGGTCTTTTAAAATGACAAAGTCGTCTTACTCTCTCACCCTCTATTTGTCTCACTATCTCTCCCTCTCCCACTCTGTCTTGTGCGTACACGCGTGCGCGCACTGCACGCAGCGTGTTCACAGCAATGGTACTCGAGGTATATTATTATTATTATTATTATTATCATACATCGACTGTGGAGAGAGGGGAATACAATCAGTCGCATTTCGCACTTATTTTATTCCCCTGACGACGACAGCAACAACGCAGTGTAAATCTGAGAAGCATAGAAACGTTTTAGAATTCCAAATATAACATCATTATAAATATATATAGGTATAACACAAGTACAGCAGTTTTACGTGTTTTCATACGTATATATGCAGTCATCAGAAGTTTTGGTAATGATTGAGAACCGGGAAAAATGCACGAGTTGTAAGTATAATAGAAATACAAATACAACCAATACTGGTAATGGAAATAATACATATATATCAACGTATCGCAGTCACGTGTGCCGCTGAAAAGGACACTTGTAAATAAATGATTATTTCTTTCATCTTAAACATTATAGACTAGAAATGAAATTTACCGAGAAAGTTCTATGGATATATTTTATAAGATTTATGTCGATACAATATATAAACGTCATTTATTCACATATACGATCTACTCTAGTTCTTTGATTTCGTTTTATCTGCAAAATCATAAATAGTAATAATATACGAGTGCAGTATATAGCGACTGCTGAAAAGTGACAACATAAAACTTGCAGTAGGTAAATGTCTACCAGTGTATTTCTAATCGCGGGAAAAATTAAGATCAAACTCGGGCATGAGTTAATGGTTTGCATTAAGTTTCAAAGATTTTATAGAAAACATTTTTTAAAAAAATAGTGAATATCAATGGCTCAGTTTTGATGTCAGATGTCAAACTTGATGTAGAAATATTTTACACTATAACTGTTATGATATTATATATGGGGGCATATTGGACGATTATGCAAGGGATAAATTGTCATCGGGGAGACAATGGGTTATCCAGGATGAAATAAAATACTTTTTAAGGTCAATGACAATATTACACAGTAAATCGATTTTCACATTTTTAAACCAGACAACGTCGAAAACATCCAAATATCGCTGTGGCCGAACGATGTTTTCCAATCTAATCCAACAACTGAAATGTCTCGGCACTTGCACGTTGAGCTTAGATAAACGGAAGATCTGTAAACGATTGATGACGATACAAAGAAAACGAAGAAAATCCGAAAAGCCTCACATAAAATGATCATAAAGAGCAACCATACATATATATTATATACTTTTCAATAGATCCTATAATGACCCTTACACAAAATAATATGACGCGCGTATTTTGAGGTTTGATATAAAAAATACAACTTTTTTTTACATAGAAATAAAAAACACGTGGATTGCTCAATAATCCAATACTTTAAACCTTCTTTCTTGTGCACTTGATAGAAAATACATATCGTGTTTCGACTACAAAAATGTCGTACTTACGCAATGTCTCAATCATAATAACAATCGAAATCCTTGGAAAATATGAAATAACGTTTACTATTATAGGTACCTATATATAACCTATACATAACAAAATTATTATGTAAATATTATTTCTTTTTAAATAATAAATTGCGTTGATCATTAAAAAAAACATTTATAGATTTACTTTGAATTTTAATGTAGTAATACTTGGTTGGCACACTTTGAAATTCCCCGGAACAAATAATATTCCTGGGAGTACCAAAAATTATAAAATTTACCATTTTTTTTCAGTAATAAATTTGAGTAGGTACCTATAGTTCCAACTACCTACAAATTACAATGTTAATATTGTTTGTTTGTTTGTTTATTTATTTTTTTGTTATTGATGTAATGAAAAAATCAGAGAACTGTTAATGAGACCCATCGGTTCCACCACGGTCTTAGAAGATAAGGTCCGACAATTTCTCACCCTCCCGCCTATTACTTACCTATTTATAAACTTGTATAATATTATAATGTAATAAATTCAAAAAAAGTCTGCAGGGCAGCGCTCAATTGTATAGCTGCCAAATTTTGAAATGGATTTGCCTCACTAAGCGGAGGAATGCTGATAATGTATATTTGTCCGACCTTATCTTCTAAGACCGTGGGTTCCACCAATACAGCATTGATTCTGCCGGGGCAGGTACATAATATAAATATCCCAATTGAAAACTAATTTTTTGTTTTTATATTTTAAGAAGTATAAGTGATTATTTAAATGGAAATATAGCAAAAAAACTTGAATATTTAAATGAAATACACCATCGTGTATCATTACGATGGAAAAACCATAATTCATTCTCGTAATTTCTGTACGATTCCCATGAATTCCCACAACATGTATCCGGAAATTCCCGTCAAGTTATGTCTCAGAAATTTTTCATTCCTAGTAAATAGTAACACTATAGAAGTTTTTTTGCATTTGGCCTGAATAAGTCTCACACACGACACACGTAAATCAATAGGTTATTTTTTCAGTTCGATTTAATTTTGGTTTGGAATTTATTATTTCATTGCGTGCTATACGATATTAAGCGTGAAACGTAATAAATAATGATAAATTAACTTTAAAAAGGTGTGTATAAAAGTTCAAAACTTTTCCTGGTGTCGGTTTACGGTTTATTTATATACGTACGTGCGGTATACGAATACGAATATTTAATGGAAACCCGTAAGTAACACAAATGCCTGTCTTTTAACTTTTCATGTAATCGAAACTTGATGTGCACACGTGAATGGTGTCTGTTTGATCTTTGTCTTCCGAAAATTGATTTTAAAATGTTAATTGTTAGTGATTTATTTTGAATTTATCAATCGTGTTTAATGTATGAAAAATTTTTAATATCACCGATGAATTATGTAAAGAACCAAATACATTTTAAAATATATTATGTGAATAAAGAACCGTCGCATAACAACATAAATCATACAATTAAATAGAAACAAAAGAAAACCATAAGTCCAATGTAGATACAATGTTTAATTTGTATACCTACAAGAATGATCGGAAGTGTTATCTTTTGATCTTTTTTATTATTAAAATTAAAATCATAGTTCATCATTATAATCCCGAAGGTCAAAATCGTTTAACGATTATAAGTGATATTGTTTGATAATATGGGTGAAGGAGTGTGGTGTACTGTATGTGATATAAAAATATTGAACTATACATCATGCTATTAAACGTTTCCGGAAAAAAATTATGAAATGTCCCGATATGTGAGATAGTCGATTGGTATTAAAAAAAAAAAAGTCACCCCTTCTGTTAGTGTACAATATATGTATTATTTATTGTATCGGTCACGACTCACGACCGGCCTGCTACAATATATGCGAATACAATTAATTGTTGACGTCCACCCCGTTGTTAACATGCTATTATCATGGTCATACACGTCGACAAATTCCATAGCTTTATGCAATATATAGATGTAATATTATAATGCTGCCCGATTGTCTCGGCGAAACTGACGGGATAGTATGGTTGACGTTAATTTGTTATTGTTGTTGTTGATTGCACCGTTTGTACATCGCATTCGACGTTTTTACATTCGCTACAGTAAACGTGGAATAAGGGAAAAAATCACATTAATGACCATCGAGACTAGTAGTCGTTTATTATATCGTTCTCCCTCCAACATAATATTACATAGAAACACACGCCTCCCCGCCATACACCGTCTCGCACGCAGACTCGAAAAATAATGAGACAAATGCATTGGATTTTAACAAGTCTCCTACAAACACAACCCGGGCGATCCAGTTTTAATGGCAAATCTGCGATGATTAAATTCCCAAATACCACCTATGAAACAGTATTTCTATTTTATATTCTTTCATGTTCACCAAATTCACTTAAACTAATATATAACATTATGTAACCACTAAATGTGTGTAATTTTCATATTATCATTATTATGATCACCATATACAACTATTTAATGAGATATTTTTGAAAAATGTAATTGGACGAAAACTTTAGATGTTTAAACCCTAAAATAATAAACTTACATTGTGAACATGTGGTGTTTTTCTATTTTACTGCGTTCCTTGTCCACGGGACGTAGGGGATAATATGTCGACTATGTTGTATATATAAATATTTTTAATGACATAATTTTGTCCTCAGGATTAAAGGGCTTGGATAATTTGAAAACTATGTTATTTACAAGGCCTACTGTGGTATTTATGTACCTATATATACATAATATAAAATATTGTATACAAACGTGGTATTTTGAAAGCTATTCGACCGAAAACATTAAAACTTAGTACAAAGGTAAGTTTAGATTTAAAGAAATAACAATTTATTTTTGCGATCAAATATCTGTTGCCTCGCCACCCCTTCAGCGAGTATTATCTTCAAACGATTAAGACACAAGATTCGTTTCTCTGTATACTTTTAACCATAACTAACAACGATTGAAAGAATGTTCTTTAATTTGTTAAGGTTATAGTGAAAAATAAATAAAGAAAATAGTAAATAACATCAAATACAAAGTTGATGAAAACAATTTTACTATTGTTTATAAACAACACCGTGTTTGGTTAGGTTAGGTTATATTATAACAGAGTTTCATAATTAAAAAAATAAATAAAATAAAACAGTGCCTAATGTTCTTTTAATTATTTTTTTTCAATTATTTTAACAAATAAATTAAATGGAGACTTGAGAATATTTATTTATAGGGAGTTTGTTATAAAACGATAATTTTTTGTTAAATCTTAAATAATTAGGAAACGTCCATTTTAAAATAATTCAAATTTTTTTGGAAAATACCTCTGCTTCATTTCAAATACCCAAACCTCTAGAGGGTTGAATGTGTAGTAACGATGAATAATTAATTTTAAATTTCCATTGCTATAAATTATAATTTGAATTACAATATAATTATCAAAATCTAATTATGCAGTGTACATTTAATTAAATTTACAGGCACCTATATAAAGATAATATGCAATATAAATATGAATAAACGTAATAGGTAGGTATGTAGCAATGGTCTTGTCTTGTATTATAGTTTAACGGAGTTTAATTAATTTTCTATAAAAGAATCAATGAAAAAAAATACATCAAAATCGTTGATAAAAAAAACGATTTTCAGTTGGCTACCCCAGCCCCAGAAGTATTATTGGTACATATACAGGTAAATACCTATACAATCGCAAATGCTTTGTAAAATATGCGATGTTTAATACATCTCCGATACTAATATAAATATATGTTATATGTTAAGAGCTCGGGATTTTTTTTTTTTTAATTACAGTATGCAAATTATTTTTCATCGAGTGCCAATAATTGTATTACTCTTTATATACTTTTTTGCCGTTCGTCCGTCGCCCGAACAAAAAATAAATAAATAAATACAAATATATACGATAAGCCCAGCTGCACTGGGTATATGTATACAATATATGTATAATATATGTATATATGTATATTATATATATATATATATATGTATATTATATATATATATGGACTGTGTAATTGACGGATAGAATATATTATTATTGTAGCGTGTATAATTTTAGCGGACTAATTAGAAATTATTATGCCCTTGCGTGCATATAATACAGAACAGGGGCGGACACCACCGTAGTTATACGCGTACACGTTCTAAATAATGTTAGTGGCGTTTAATCGTATTCATCAAGATGTTTCGAGTCGCGTGCGTTTCGCTAGAATTTATATAATATAATGTGCAACAACCTGCGCACCACGTATAACATAAGCGACGTCCCTGCGGCGGCTGTCTTCACTATTATATTCAGTATATTTTATAGATTATAATTTTATACAAACACTCGCAAAAGCGTTATTACCTATATTATTATAATATAATGTTCTAAAGTCCCCGATTTTTCCTCTGATAATTAATTAATTGAAATTATAATTCATGCAATGCTCAAATATAGAACCTACTCATTTAGGGACATGGTAATATAATTTTCAACAATTTAGATTTTTTTATACGGTCCGAGGAGTATCCCGTGGCAGTACAGACATATTTTTCAAACGAGAACTATAGCCTTTTTTCACAGGAAATTGTTAAGCAGATGGTTTGTATGTGCATATGTATAAATCAAAATTCGGAGAGAAGTTTCTGATTTATTTAAATGTTTATACTGTATAATATTACACTAAGGATAATAGTCCTTAAATACGGTTTTACATAAATACCATATACCTAGTATTGACTCAGGAATTTATTATACTGGAACAATTTTTACAAATAATAAAATGTTGATGGATTAATAATATAGTTACTATATAAAACGTTCAAATCACTAAAGCTCCCATATCTTACAAACTTAGAAATGTGGGTGGCATGGTATTGGTGAATCGCTCTGTATTTATACAGGTGAGTCCGTTTTCTTTTGTTAATTTCATGGAAAAACGTGAATATTTCGCGTCTTACTCTGTACCTGCTATGTGTGATATTTATATATATTATTTATATATATATATATGGATATTGGGTTCCTTGTTCAATTGTTTAAATACATATGTCACGTGTTATATATCCAAAGTCATATAGAACATCTACGACGTACGTTACTCGTAGAATATAATTTTTCATTTTTTTTAATACCAAAATTTCTTTATACAATTTTTCTTTTACACATTTTACACCCTTTTTCATAAGAAATCTGTTGATTCGCTGTTTATTCCGCTGAATGCAGGATCCTATTAAAACATCAATGATCAATCGCCTATTTTTACATTATTATATTAATATAATATTTATAGAATTATTAGACAGTCATTTTATAAAATCGTCTTATTGGTGACAACTTGCCTGTACATTCTTTGATCACGAACAGAGTATCTACGCAAATATTATAATAATAACGGTTTACTAAAATAAATATATAATAGTTCAACTTCAAACTTTTACTTGATTTTTTTATGATATTGTTATAAGAAAGTATTAGGTACATAGTAACTATTCTTACACGTTGTATTATAGGTACTCATTATTTTAACACCATTGGATTTTATATTTTATTATTGCATCTTTGGACGGTTTCTATATTTTGTTACTATATAGTATGAGTGTTATTCAGTAAAATTGGCATACCGATTTAACTGGTTCACATTAAACTGATCATTTGAATTATTACACATTATTTTACAGTTTGGACTCCATGACGAATCGACCACAGTCGGCGGTCGCTGCGGGACTGGCAGCTACGGTCGAATGATGTTTTTGGTTGATAAAAAGCACGCGACAGTCATTGTTTTCAAACACACACACACACACATCTTTGGAGAAGAGCTTTTATATATTATAGGTTTTGCGTTTGCGTAAAGGGCGGTGGACGTGCCCGGTGGAGAATAGAAGCGGAACGGGTCCGCGGGCGGTCACCGACCAGACTTAATACCTTCGGACCTTTTAAATTGATTCCAAGAGATGTGTGCGTATATAGTCGTAGTACAAAGTAGGAGAAGTAAAGGGAGAAAAAAACCAATAAAGTGAAAATAGAACAGACACACACTCGCGCACACCAATATATATACACACACACACACGCGCGCGCGCGCAATCACACTCACACTCACCACAAGTCGTAGCCGCGGGCCGTAAATTATAATGGTAAATCAAAAGTCCCGAAGCTTCCACCGCGTTTACTTGCTTTTTTTTTCTCCGTACTATAATAATATATTATATTATATACCTTTGCGCGCACACATAGCAGTACACGGGATAAGTAGGTATAGGTGTATAAATGAAAATGAAAAACGAAATCTATTAAACCCATAGTTGATTTCGATACGGCGGTCTGTTCAGCAGTGCAGTTTGGCGGGATATATTTTCGGGAGCTCTCTTCACCTCCGTGGCGGTAACCGCGGTAGGTAGCTGGTATATGTACCCGCGGAGTCGTCGGGCCGGCGCCGCGAATAATCAACACGCGCGTTGTGCGGCCGATTGAATAATTCAAAGACATTTCGCTGGTGTGTGTGTGTGTGTGTGTGTGTGTGTGTGTGTGTGCGTGTGTGTGTGCGCGCGCGGTAAGACGCGACAGTATTATACCTAAGCGCGCGTGACCTGTACGACCGGCAGACGTCCTTTTCGGCCGGACACGGTTAGGTGCGTTCTACAATAATATCCAATGTGGTGTAAAAGGCTTTTAGAGATAATTAAAAAAAAAAAAAATAATGACAAAAAAATAACACGGCGCACGCGCGCGCACCAACCGAGAAGTCGCGTTATCGGAAAGAGTGGTTATAAAATATTTAAAAACAAAGAGCGGCCAATAAATTCGGCCGGTTGGTTTACTTGGCCGCGGCAGGAGGGATTGGTGCGGATCTCGGCGGCGTACTGCGTACGTCGATGGTAATGGGCTAATTCAATTTTGAAACGTTTTAAACGAAATATATCGGTCCGTCCACGGTGCGATCCGTCTCAAAGATCCCGATAAATTTCAATCGTACAACGTAGGAACGACGGGCCAAAATAGATATTGCAGTAGATAGATAATAGGTGGATTATATTAGGGGAGATAAAATGTATGTGTTCGTATGTATGTATGTATGTGTGTGTGTGTGTGTGTAGTGTTTACCTACACAAAACGAACAGATCGAAATTGTACATGGCGTGTGATGCTATCAAGTTATTAATAAATCTTATCATCTTATTGATACAGCTCTTAGAACTGTACAATATAATATTATACTCATAAGTATATTAAAAGTATTATAAGGTTAAGTATTATAGTCTAGTAGTCTATAGTCTAGTAATATTATAAGTATATTGTAGTATTATACAATATAAACTATGAAGAGACACGGAGTGTAACATAATTTACTTATTTAAATTTCAAAAATAAAATTCCATGGAACATTTCTGAGGACTGATGCGTCACGTATGTTGTTCTTATGATATATTTTAAAATAATTTTTTTGACGATATAATAATAAGACACATTTTATATAAAAATAAAAAAATGAAACAATACTTAAATTCATATATCTAGGAATATAATTATGTTCCATATAATGTTATTATTTATTTTATTTTATTATTTTATTATTATTATTATAGTTGAAAAATATACTTCATAAGCCGTCTTGCACTTTATTTAATTGTAAACAAAAATAAAGCTTTATTAATATTTCATAAGTACATGATATTGATTTTTAACCTGACGATATTTTGTTTTCCTCAAAACAATTAATTAATTGTATTGATGGACAACAACAAGTGTTGGCAGACAGACATCGTGCCGGTATCGACGAGTAACAGCAGATAATAGTTATTTAACAGGTATTAGCAAGGGTCTACAAACAGTGATCGACGAATACTGACAAAATGACAAATAAAGACAAAACTTTAGTCAATATACTATAATCATAGGTTGTAGTAGGACGTACAGTGTACACAATTAAGAAAAGTTCGTTTGTGGGAAAAGTAAGTTAATCCTAATGAATAAATTCGTTATGGAAAGGTTGTTTTACAACGAATATCATAATATAATCATTAGATTTATCGTATAAAAAAAAACTTAAAGTTATATATCTGGAAAACTAACTTGGGCTCCTGGTTTATTTCAGTTCACGAGAATGTTTTCATTCCTCGTCAGCCATACAGTATACACTAAACACTATTAGCCATACAATTAATTATTTTTAATAAACATTTTTTCTGCACAAGTGACAAGTGTGCACTGTGCACAGCCATTCTTGTTAATAATCTTAATGCAACGTACAATATCGTGTTTAATAAATAACACTGTACATTTGTATAATGTATAATATATACAATAGATATACAGACTACAAAGTGTGCTAGTTTATTATTATGCTAACACCATACATTTAAAAATAATTACAATAATTAGGTATAATACAAGTAATATTTTATACGTTCAGTTATTTTCAAACTCTAAGCGGAGCGATTAACATCGGTGCGTTTCTTTGTCCACCTTTTAGAGCGGTAAAAATGCTTCAATCCCTCACTTTGAGGGTGGTATCTGGCAGCAAATTAGATCTAGTTGGAACTTTGGTAAGTAAACAGTACTTTTAATAATCAGAAAAAAGACAATTTGTACGCAGAACATGTTTTTGACAAAATCATTTTTTTTTATAGTAATTAAAAATAAATAACTGCAGACTTGAATTTTGCACCAAATATTTACACTAATATTTTTTAAACATTTAAATAACAAAATTGTGTACTTCTTTTAGTTTTCTTCGATAGATGTATGTGATACAACTTTTTTTGTAAGTAAAAATACACGAAAATATAGTGCAATAAGTCTCATACTTGTTGTACTAGCTATAGTTTAAAAATATCGAAAATAATATCAAATAGTTTTGTAATTGGACATTTAAAAACATTTTCAATTTTAATGGCTTAGGCTAGACAATTTAATATGAGCTTCATCTTCGGTTTTCCTTATCCCAAGCAATTTAAAAATCTCAAAAATACATAATATGCGCTTCACTTTTTACAGTCCTTTCAAGTTCAAAAGTTAACAAAATTGGATAAATAAATAAATTTAAAAACAGTTTTAGTTATTTTGTTGTAATTCAAAAAATGTTATTCGCAGGGACTTGAAACTTTTCACTACTACGTAATATATATTTACTATAGACACTGCAATTTTCAAAATACCTATTTAGATTAATTTTTACCTATATTTATATTCCAAACATATTCGTAAGATATAAGGTTATTGACCTATAAGTTAATAACAACTATTAATATTATAATAATAATTAATTATTCTATAATATTATAATATATGCGATTTTTTTGGGGAATAATTAGTATAGTAACCTACCATATTACAATTTACAAATATAAAAATAAATAACTTAAGTACCTAGCAATATAAATATATTATAAAATATCCTTAGAAAATATATAGGCTGCCGTATGCCGATCATCGTATGCAATAATTTATCATTGAATTACAGTTTATCATGTCATCCATTACAGTTACCTACTCAATGTCGAGGTACATTCCGAACCTACTATACAGCAGAGTGACCTTCTCGATTTTTTGTTTGAATATTTTGCCTTTATAAAAGTAGTAGACATCAATTTTATTTGAAATCGTCAGAAGTAGGTATATAATTTTCATTTGATAATTTAAACATTCCAGTCTTTTTTTTTCTAGATTTAAATAATTATTTGTTGAATCGTGTAATTTATTTTATTTATTGTTCATGACTTGAATATAAATGTGCCTGGAAAAGTTTAGTTATAAAGACGTTTTTATGTGATTAAGATATTTAAAGTATAGAATATATATTCTTCCAATACATGTTTAACTAACAAAATTGTTTTTTTATAATATTACGAGTACCTCTATACCCACATGACCATAAAAATAATAAAAGTTCAGAAACTATTTTATTTTTTTAAGATACGCATTTACGTTTTTACTAATTCAGATATATCTTTTTATCTTTTATACAGTTTGTAACTTAGTAACTATGTACAACAACTATAATAACATTATACTACAAAACTATAAAAATAATAATAGACATTATAATATAACATTAAAGTCTACATTATTCACCTTAATCTAAAATTTGGTAATATAAAATTGATGTTATTTAAATTATTCAATTAACCATTTTTTTTCCGTAAATTTACCTGATATTATTTATGCAATTCAAACATACATAAAATTGCATAGATTTAATCTGTTATGGCGTTTTCGTGTTACTTTGTATAAGCTAATATAATATATAGATATACACATTTTGAATTGCTATAAAAATATTTATTCGCATGCAAAGAGAGTATGAACGTCTGCAGCTAACTGTAATATAATCGGTTTTGTGTTTTGTTTTTTTTAAAATTGCATTTCACAGCTGCTAGTTTTACCCAAAAACCATAAGGTTAACATATCCTGCGGTCCAGATTTGACGATTCTGGATTTCCAAATCATTTGTAAGGCTAATATATCCAATATTCGAAAATATAATATTTTATCAATAATCCGTTCATTCGAAATTCTATTTCATAGTATTACAATACGTATACGCACAGTACAGATATTATTATTTCATTTCAAAGTTTCTATTTGAATAGCCAAAATATTTGCAACCCGTATTATGTAGGTAATATATAGATATTTTTATTAAATTAGTATTACCGATTACGATATTACAATTTGATTCCATATATGTTTATTTTGTTGTTACAAAACATGCAATAATATCAGTATTATATATCCGGGATAAAAAAAAAATAGTTATAGGGGGAAAAAATAATCGGTTTTTCTTCATTTTCCACTATTATGTAAATATCACATTCTGACAAAACATAAATGTATTACACATATTAATATTTTATTAAATGTCCCCGTAATAATTCCAAAACTTTTTAGTGAAACCTGACATTTGAAACCATTATGATTTTAAAAAGGTCAAATTTTATATATAATTTATACGTGTATACATATTTTAATAATGTTGAAACCATAAATTAAAAACCATATACTTTTAGTAGTTGAGCTCTAAATATGTTGTGAACTAAATACAAATCTGAACACCTTCAATATATAGACATACGTTCCTGTTTTGGCATAACACTTTTTAGTTTTTATGTAACTGAAGGAAGTAATTTTGTTTTCTGTAAATAAACATGACTGTTCAATACACATTTGAATAATATAAATGTATTGTTTGAAAATAAAATAAAAATATACGGTCCTAGTTCCAATAAATAGCTTTAAAAATGATTTTGACGAAATATGAATACTCGATTTCAATATTTAACTATGTACAAAGGAAAGAGAATACTTACAGATATTCTTATCATTCCGATAAAGTAAATACAGGTAGTATAGAACAAATTTACGATGTGAGTAAAATGAGTTTTTAACATTTAATTGTTCATTGGATTTACAGATAACAGACATTTTAAATAAAAACCTGATAGGTATATTATAACTTTTACATGAGTACCATTACGAATATAAGTATACAACCCAATCCTTTAGTCATACAACGAGTAATCGATTTTTTCATTTTTAAGTAATGTAATATTATGAGCCTTTTAACGTACAATGGAAGTCGGAAATTATTATATAAGTCAACAATCCACATCTAAAACGAAACGATAAAAAATATTAGTCTTTGCCTACGTATTTTGTTTGTTTTTTAAACTACTAACAGTATACTTTAATTTCGAACATAATATTCTATAAATATAATAATATATACAAAGTAACAGCAGCAACATTGTATTATAATATATCAAATCTACAAAATATTTAATTGAATGATTCGTTGGAGAAAGGAAATAATAATGAATACGGTACGCCAACTGACAAACCATTATTAACTGTACCTAATTCATATAAATGGATTCATCCGTAAAGTTTTCAATAACATTTACATTATTATAGGTACATATTGTTAATCAAATTTTTTATGAGGAACCAAATGATTTAATTAATATAAGTTATTATAGGCATATTCAATCTGAGCAAAAAGAATTGGTATCTACTACAAATAACTATTATTATAGCCTATTGGTATATATGTACTGTTTTTATTGTTATATTGAAATATAGTTTGGTCAGTTTGACTTTTCTATTAAAAACTATGAAAAAATATTTGATTTGTACACATTTAAGTCGTTTAAAACTTTTGTGCAAGCAATAAAAAATAAAAAATATTGTTGAATCAT
Organism: Metopolophium dirhodum; assembly: GCF_019925205.1. Lineage (NCBI taxonomy): Eukaryota > Metazoa > Arthropoda > Insecta > Hemiptera > Aphididae > Metopolophium > Metopolophium dirhodum. Next base: position 18,372,208 of record NC_083563.1, on the reverse strand, counting down.
TATATAGGTAGTTCAACAAAAACAACTACATCTGAACGACTATGGTGGACTGAGCATATGTGAAGAAACCCCTACGTCATAACATTAAACGCTTCATTCATTTTATTGGTCCATAACAATGATTACTATAATAAATCATATCCCATACCTATGCAATAAATCGTGCATGGGAAAAATCAATTTAAACGTAAAATAAAAATAAAATTTAAGGACTGTCAATAGAATGTTGGGAATAATATTTTTATTTTTTTTTTTTTTTGGGTGACACGCGGCAACATTGGCCACTGGGTGTGGGGGAGGGTACTGTAGGTTAAATTGGGTAGGTTGGTACACGTGTGTGTTGTGTTTTGGCAGAATTCCTTATGGGGCACCCGTAGGTTTCTGCCGTGCTCCGGGTGGGGGGATGGCGGCACTTGTTCTCCGGACACCGTGACTTGCCCAAAGAAAAATGCCACCCGCGGCCGGGGTATCGAACTCGGGTCGGCCACTCCGTCCCCCGTAATAATATTGCAGAATATAATAAAATGTGTTCACCAATACATTTCTTTGAAACAATCATATTATATGTACAAATAAATATTTTCATATAGTTCATATATCGACAGTTTTACATACATTAATATGTAATATTATATAAATAATCTATATAATATGATATATAAAACTACTTCAATAACTTTGTGTGCGTCTAGACCTACATATAGGTACTCTTCACTCAAGGAACGCGAGACTAATAAAAAAACGTTTAGTGGAGCGAAACAAATAATCTAGTGCATAGTAGTGTACTACTGTAGTATATATTGTTATGTACACTCATCTCGGTTTTCTAAAGTTGCTCACCACCACTAATATGATACAAATGTGATGTTTTATTTTTATTACATCAAATAAGTTTCGTGCAATTATTATTTACGTTTGATACAACTCAAAATTATAAAATATTCTGTGGTTTCGGTGATCATTGATAAACCATAAAATAATTAGTAACAAAATATATTTTAATAATAGTCATTACTTACTAGTTACTACTAATTTATTTGTAGAAGAGAATTAAAAACTGTGGAAAATAAATCATATTGAACTTGAAAGTCACCCTAAAAACGTCAAAAAATGCACCAACAAATACATTTATACCTATCTAATTTTTCGAAGAATAAAAAATAATACAATTAGATTAGTATAATTATTAATCTAAACACATTTTCTACGTAAAGAGCTACCAGCTACGTTTTATAACACCTAAAAAACGACATTGCTATTCAATCATATACTGCTTGGTGCTTATACAATAAATTGTGTTATTTGGCTTTAATTTTGGGCCACGGTTTTAAATCTAAAAATTTGGTTATCTAAACTGACGAAAATAAAAATGTGTTTTGGGAAAAACTGCCTCAACTAAAAAAAAAATGGGGGTTTTCAATTCTATACCTACAAATACCTACAATTATAAACTTAGCATTTTATCAACTAACTACCTACCTAGTTATTAAGCTTTTGCGTGATTCATGAAATTTCTATTATTATCGAGAATAAAATTAGCATGATTGCCTAAAAGCAAAATAGCCTTTGCTTTATAGTGACTAGTTATTATTAATAATGACTAATTACCATCACATAGGATAACAGTCTAATATGTATATATATATATATAATAAACATATTGTATGTACAGCATATATTATGTTATGTAATTGTTATATCCTACAACGTATTTCGCTAATTCAACAACCGTCTAAAACAATGGAAAATCAAATACTGTATAATTTCACACCATGATATTATTTATCAATTTACTATTACAAACAACGAATCAACATTTGAACACAGAATCTAATTTTCGTTATATATTATTCGGTAAATATCAGAAATAAACATATTTATTGTATCCATTTAGATAAATTATTCTTACTTTAAGGACAATAAACGGATACTCCGACACAGGATTCATAAACATATTTTCTCCATCACCAATGTTAGAAAACAAAACAAAAAAAAACATCCTTTTACTGTGGAAATTGTGTGAAACAGTCAAACAACTAAGTTAAACCAAACAAAAAACGCTTGCCAAGTCAGGGATCGGCATGTAAACTTTCTTGATTTTTAATTTTTAGAAATGTATTAACTGATATCACACCCAAGCGGTATAACAATTTGAATCCAGAAAAATGTCGGTGTGAACAGCCCCACAAAAAATCATTTAAATTTTCATTTAGTAAGAGAGATCTCCGAAACCAGAGGGCGAATTTCGTTATTTGGGGTCTTGTTAGATTCACATTGGTTAGGAGAATTGCAGTGAAGATTTTTAGAACTTTATCTTTAATAGTTAATTCATTACAGAACATTAAAAAAAAGTTAAAACAATTTTATTGGGCGTTTTTTGATGTTTTTCAGCTTTACAGCTTTGTAGTGAATTAACGATTAGAGATAAAGTTCTGAAAATGTTCACTGCACTTTTCCTAGCCAATGTGAATCTAAGAAGACCCCAAACAACAAAATTCGTTCTCCAGTTTCAGAAATCTACCTCGCTAAATGAAAATCTAACAAAAAATAACGCTTTTTTTATCTGTAAAAATTTAAATAATTTTTTAAAAAAAATTTTAATTCCACATTGATTATCTACTTGATGGTCCCTTTTTAATGAGTTATCAACCAACTTTCTAGCTATTATAGTTTAGGATAAAAGTTAAAAATAGAAATTTAGTTCACGCCGACGTTTTTATGGATTCAAGTGGTTTACTGCTTGGGTGTGATATCAAATCTCTCTCATTAATATTTTATATTAATAAGCTAGCTAAATTACCTTCCTATAGTATCATATAGTATACTCATCATTACTGAGTTACATTTTTATTATTTTCCTATTTAACACAAAATCTTGAAGATTTCAAAATTCAGACTTTTTTCATTTCAATTACCATACTTAATTGATTAAAAATCAAGAAAGTAACATTTGGTAATAAAAATGGAATGGAAACCGAAATACCATTATCTCAGATGAAAACAAAATATTAAATCGGACCAGAAATGGGTATACCAAACCAACACGTTATGGATTCTTGACGTCAATTGTGAGACATCAATGTAACAATCAATCACATATTTGACGATTGCAGATAATTTGACACAAACTAGAGAAACTAAAAATTGTTTATCTAAAAGCGGAAAATTTAGGTTCAAATCTAGAGAATGAAGATAAACCATTCATTTTTTTTTAGTCAAATCCAAACACTTGACACATTGTAGATGACATAGATGACAATATATTATAATTCATATTATTATAACCGATTTTATTGTGAATATGACAATTGTGTTTTTATTGGTTATTATACTTGAACACAACATATTCATTTTTTGAATATTTGATGATAATATTTATATTAATATATTGTATATAGTGCTAATGTCTACATTTTATGTCAAATCAGAATTTATTCAATACAAATAAAAATAAAAAACAAATATTATATAAAAGCTAATGAGTTAATAGTCAATATTTCGGTAGGTACGAATATAAAGGTCACAATTATTTTAATTTTACAAATCGTGTTTCATAGAGATATCGGTTTATGAGTATTCTATGAAAATTATCAAAGACATTAATACGTATTTAAATATCGAGTTATGAATTTATCATACACATGGAATCAAAGTTTGTGAACCTGTATACTTTTGTGTGTGTGTGTGTGTGTGTGTGTGTGTGTATAAGCCTTATATGTTTGAGAAAAAATTACACAGTTAAAATTTCGTAGGTGTAGTGTGAATCAAATTAGTAAAATTATACTTTTAATGACAATAACGTTTTTTTTTTAATTTACTTTCCAAAAATTTTAAGTAATCATAATTTGTGTATACACTACTATTATAATAGATGGGTATGAAAAGGCCCAAATAAATGCAAATATTGATCATAGTAATTCATAATTACCTCGATAAAAATGTAATGTTCAACCTATAATTGGTTTTCATTAAAAAAAAAAATGTAAGACGTTGTTTCAAATAATACGTTATTAATTAAGTCGATATTGATATAATGCTTAACACCCCAATGTTTTCAGTATCTATGTATAGTTTTAAAATGAATAGGAAATATCATATTTTCCAGAATCATCTTATTTTCATGTTACTTATTATATTATAATATTATATGTATCAGATGCATATTATACTATAATAGTATAAAATAATATATACATTTTAACTCACCGAATTCACTTCATCCGAGCACGATAAAAATGTATAATTTATAATGTTTTTTTTTTTTGTTCGTATCTTTTTATAAATTTATATCGTCAATAATAACATCACAGAAACAAAAAGAAACGAAATAACCAGTAGAATTTTATATCGTATAGAAAACCCACTTGGAGCTACTCGGAAATTCTATTCATGTACAAATTTGAATGACTGTATATATAGTTTATATATTACATAGCCTCAGTGAGGATTTACCCTCTGAGATTTTACAATTCCCGGTGTTCATATACCCACAGTTCTAAGCCACAATATAGGTCCAGATCACTTTTGGCGAACATTATTATTAGTTACACGTCTTGTGATGCGAAAGCAGTTATCGATCTAATCCCCGGCTTGTTTCAAATCGCATACGGTTCTTTCCATATATATTACACTATAGCGGTCGTCGAACCCGTCTTCGTTGCACTAAAAACATAATTAAAAATCCATCTTTTTTTAATATTATGTTATGTAATTGAGTAATATATTTTGTCTGTGTTTCAGCAACTGGAAAATAAATATAAATAATATTTATGTAAATCAACGCATTATTTATTAATTAATATATTAATCCACCCGTTATATTTATTTTTTTTTTATAAAATATTGTTCCGTATAAAAACAAAACAATAGCTGGTAGGTAGGTAAACAAATTAAAATATTATGTTAAATTTAGATTGAATTAAAATAAAATTATTCTTATATAAATCAATTATTAATTATTTACTATACTTTAAATCTCGTTAGAATACCTAATAATGCAACTTATATCGACTACTATCCTACATCCAATTGATTTAGTTATCAAACATCCAATACACTTAAAATAGTATTATTAAAACAAATTATTATGTAACGGATCCAAAAACAAAACACCAATTTAAGCGATTTTATGTCGTGAGCGACAAATTATAATGAAGTTAAAAACCTTACAATGATGCATGTGTGTGGACACACATGTCAAATTACATCATAATATACATTTAGCAGTTGACTCGTCTTTAAATATTTGAAAAACAGTATAAAATATATTTTATAAGTATCCAAAAAATAATATTATTTTTTGGACTTTAAAAGTTAAAAAAAAGAAATAAACACAACCGCGACACATTCATTAAAGACAGTATTGTGGGCAAGTTTCACTTCACTTTTTAGTGGGTGAAAGTTCGACGTTTTGAAGAGGGTAGTTTATATCCCTCCGGGGTCAAACCAATGGTAAACCGCAACTTTTTTATTATTTTTTACGTACACTGACAAGGTACGGTATTCAGTTATTGACGTCGTAATCTATTTTTCACGTTCATTCTTTCGTTTTATTATTTTGACTTCATGTAACTGTAAAATGCGATGGGGCCGAAACTTGTTTTCGCTTCCTATTACAGTAGACATACATCATTTTCAATAGATTTTGAGACTGAAACCGTATATTATATATAGACCGTATAAGTGTATCCATCATAATTTTGTAAATATACAACGTAACTTTTTAATAATTATTATAAATAAGCTTTACGCAGAACGATTGAACACATATGTTTATATAATATTATATTAACGCATACTTTTGGATAGTTTTTGTTTTTGATTTACCTATATTAATTAATGATTAACTGATATAGATTTAAAATAGTGTTAGTAAAATCAATTCAAATTCAAAAATACAATAAATACAGTAGGTTATAAATTAATATGATGATAATTTAATCAAAAAAACAATTTTTTTTATATAATATAGGTCAGTCTATATTTTGCTGCTATAGGAATAATATTAAAAGCATAATATTATGTGATTTAACTATTACAAGATGTGTTTGAATAGGTCATGAAGAAACCGAAAACATTTAGGGATAGAGTAACCTTTTATAGGACATATTAGGGTGCTTTTAACCAGGTTAATTTAAAAATTGGTATACATTTTCCCACGAATTTAATAATGAGTAGGAAAATAAAAATTATTTATCATTAATTGAACAAACTACATATAATAATCATAATTTAAATTGAAAAAATATTTTTTCCACTGTCTTCTCAATATCCGATAAAATATTTTTAACTATTTTGGGTTTTAACTAGGTGGCCAATGTTATTTACCACTTGACATTTTTATGTTTTCAAACGACATAAATAATATCAATAAATGATGTACATGAAAATTTTATAAAATTATTATTGTTTGTTATTCTGAGATATAAAAAAAACTACATAAACGGACACTGGTAAATATTTACCACTTAAACCACGATTATAAAGAACAGGTTAGTCATCAGTAGTACGATTTGTACCTGACTGCCCGGTCACAACTCGTTACGGCGTAGTTCCATTATCTGCGGAGCGCTGCTAGTTAGACGTGTCAAATTTTCATTATTCCATATTATTATGTGTATAGTCCATCACAGTTTGGGTACAATTTCACTTAAGTTACCAGCATTATTTTTTTTGGAAAGTTAAGTTAATTGACGTTTTGAAAACTATGGTAACAAAAATATTCTCCCAAATCATTGGTTTCGAAGTTATCATCACTTGAAGTTCGCTATTTTCCGTATTTATATACATATATGCACAACACTCTAGTCTTACGAATTTATATATTATTTTTTAGGAACTTTGGTATTTTGATAAAACTAATAACTTAGTTTGTCATGGCTATTTTAGTGAAATCCCGGAAAAAAAATCCCCAGACTACAATATTACTCATAACCACATCCAAATGGTTGAACAAATATTTTTTAAACGTTAACTAGTATCTATAATTAATATTTAATTACAAATACGTATATTATATTATATTATTCCTTTTAAGATTTTTTTTATTTTTAATAGGTTTTTATAAAAACTAATTTTAAAAAATACTAGAAAATTGTCTGAATTTAACAAATACATTTTGTACCTGGTGAGTATATATTAATATATAAAAAAAAATTAAAACATTCTTGTTGGCCAATTAAATAAGTATTTTTACTGTAAGTAGGTGCCTCGTGCCTACATTCAATAAATTATTGTTTGATAATTATTATTATTATTACCTATATTTTGTATCATATTTTTGTATACTATGTTTTTAACTGTATTATTTTACGTATCGATCGTTCGAAATATTTTTATGTACTATACCTATTTGTGAAGTTGTTAATTTAGTTAAGTACACATAATATAATATTATCGTAATTGAAAACAAAATATTATTTATGATACATAATTTTTTTAACAATATAATATAATATACGTATTTGTAATTAAATATTAATTATAGATACTGATAAACGTTTAAAAATATTTGTTCAACCATTTGCATGTAGTTGTGAGTAATATTGTAGTCTGAGGATTTTTTTTCCTAGTGTCGGTGATTTTATTTCCGATTACCATTTTATAGTGATGGGCACTACCGAATAGTTTGTACTATCGAATGTTAGTACATATATTATATGTAGTAGTATTGTACATATGAATAATAAATGGACATTTTCCACCCGACTGTTTTCGGTCTAGTAGGACATTTTCCCCCCATTTTTAAAAAGTTTATTATTATAACTAATATAATTTAATAATACAATATTATTTATTATTTAATGTGAAATTATTTATTTTTAAATAAATTAATAATAAACATTTTTTTTATTTTCATAAATATAATAGATTACCTATAAATGAATATGTTTGATCAACTGAATTAATTGAAACAATACAAATTTTAAAAAAATAAGTCTAAAATAAAATATAATTAGTAGTCAATAAAAATGATACATTTTGTGAAAAACATTCGATTACTGATTCTTTTGTTGCTTCTAAACACATATTTTTTAGCCTTTGTTCATATTTATTTTTTATTTATTTAAACTGTACCAGTTAAAGAACTAATTTAATAATTTCTTTTGGATTTTATTCAAGAATTTTTTTGTTAGCATAGTTTTCAAAACGTCAATTAACTTAACTTTCAAAAAAAAAATGGGGGTAACTTAAGTGAAATTGTACCCAAACTGTGATAGACTATACACATAATAATATGAAATAATGAAAATCTGACACGTCTGACTAGCAGCGCTCGGCAGTTAATGGAACTACGGCGCAACGAGTTCCGACCGCCGATCTAGCCCGCGTTGCATAACCTATTCTTTATAATCGTGACACATTTATCCGTATAGCGACCAAATGATAAGGATAATGATGGTTCTTATACAGTATGGCCGCATTGGTTATTACTTATTTTATTAATGATATTAAATTTTAAATTTCAATAATAGGCGAGAAAGCATAGATAATATTATATAATGGATAGGCCATCCCTATACTAAACACCCATGGGGCAGCGTTCCCGAAGTTTCGGTATATGCCCCATCTATACCATTGTTACTAGTAGTAACCAACGGGTAACCATTTCGACTTATCACTATCTACCAACAATTGTTATCAAATAAATAACAATGTATAAAACATTTATCGTTTTCGTTTACCGTTTGACTTTAAATTTTAAAATTTTGAATATCTAAATTATTATAATTAATTTTGTATTGATTTATATTTTCTTACATTTAATATTACACTATATTATGGACTTATCGTAATTAATTAATTAATTACCATTTACCGATAATAAAAGCACGTACCGGCTAAAATAATAATTTTATTTTAAATTTAAATAAAAAAGAAAAAATGATTTGCTCATGGGGTAAAAAATGTATTACCCCATAGCTTATCATTTGGGAACGCACGGAGAAGGCTGATGGCCTATCCATTATATATTATCTATGCGAGAAAGATACACGGAGATCATGGAAGAAAAAAAATTATAAACACGGTGTTAAATATTATTATACCAGAGGCCTGCCTATAAAATATAAAGGGTATAAAGTTACCTTTAAATTAACTTATACAAGAAGTATTGAATATTATACATTGTTTGATAAAATAATTATTAAACTTAACCATAAAGTTTTGAATAAATTATAAGATATAGTTATGTATATATATACATTTCGTTTTCTAAATGTATTAACTTATTTTAATTTATTCCTTATACTTCAAAGTTATACATTAGTACATACCTTGGTTATTTAATCAAATGAATCATAAAACAAAGTAAAAATAAATCCAATTACGTTTATTAGATGTTTGAAATAACTTAATAATAAATAATATTCACACCAGTTTATTGTTTTTTAAGTATATTTATAAATTGTTTTACATAATAAAGTAATATAAAATGTATATTGTCGATTGTATTGTATCATAATGTTTCAATAAAACTTTAGAGATTGATAATTGATACAATTGAGAACGTTAACATAATATGCAAAAACTCCATTAAACACTATAACAGCAAAAGAAAAATATTAACAACGATTATATAGTAAACATTCCCAAATCCTATCGACGCTAAATACAATTTAGAAAGTGTCTATTAAAGAAATTAAATTAAAATGTGTAGTAATTATTCACAAAATTAGTTTTTAATTTTTAGAATCATACCTTTATGAAATCGCTAGATACGTTAATCGTTAACTAATGATACCATTCAAATATACAAATATACACTATTAAAAACTGAAATAGTTAAACATTATAAGAAATGGTATAAAAAGAAATGAATTAACCATTCAATTTATATATAACAAAAAAACTACAGGCCAAACAATCAAATATCAAGAAATAACATATAATAATATTTATATTATATCACATTTTATTGTGCACAAATACGATGTTATAAAAAATTTTTACAAATTGTTAAATTCAAATTTTTTCCATTATATAAAATTATATTTATAAAGAACGGACGACTGGTGTGATGAAGTTGATATGAAAAAGTTATTAAAATAATTAAGTTATTTAATAGCATAGTTATAGTACGCGTATGCGATAGCAATAATATATTAGTTTTCTGCTTGTTATTATCAAAAAATATTATTTAAGTGGTATTCAAATCTAAAATAAAATTATTGTGTCTACGTAGCGTGCAGGTTCAGATATACGTCGTTGCCGTGAATGTATTTCTCTATAAGATTGCAATGATATGTTAACTTTAAAAAACGTGATGGAAAATAACATTGAATGACAATTGACACAATTGCGTCTATAGTGAATAAAAAGAACAGATAAGACAAAATATTGCTACGTTACACAAATTCGTTTGAGTGCGAGACAAAAAATACAAGAAACCGATATAAAAAAAACCACGAGCGCTTGAAGAGAAAAAAAGGATAAGACTGTATAATATGGAATTATATTATGTGTTATGCGTAAGTACCAGAATTGAATGTATCTTGCAGATGGATAAAATGTTGAGAGCCAGGTGAAAATTATTTGTTAGATACTTTCCCCGTAGACGTGGACGAAAATAGGTTGTGGTTTAGTCGTCTAGTTGAAAATCAGCCACAACCAAACACTATTATCGTTGACATCAACATTGTCAATAATTTGTCTGAAGGTGTTGGATGGGAAAAGCATTCGGGTACATTCAGTCGAGAGTCGAAAAATTTTAAAATCGATTTTTATTGGACTGCTAAAATATCATAATAATAATATGTTAAATATTCGTATTTCGTACAATATACGCATACCTAAACGACTCATACAACTTAATAATAATTATTGTTGGAAATATTTATTTTTGAAACACTAATTTTTCCTAAAACGTCATAATATGTATAATTAATGTCAGACAATAATATAGTAATATGAATATGGAAGCGATTGCGTAAAATAGTCCACCCTTCTCCGTAGGCTATTTCTATAATAACATATAATATAATATAATATTCGTATACTCACATTAATGATCATATTTTACGAATAACATGACCCAGGGGCGTAATTAGGGGGGATTAGGAGGATAGATCCCCCAAAACTTTTTTTTTTACTACTAACATTTTGTTTAAAGTATTGATAATGACCATCGATGTTTGTTAAAAACGTATATTGTCGACGGCTGGATGCATAATAAGCCTATACAACGTTCCTTAAAATCCGGGAATCGCGAGTACAAACAATAATAATAATAATATGAAGTTGTTCTGAATAATTATAATAATATCATGTCCACACGGAGGCTACTAACGAATGGTACGTATAAAATGCACAGGTGAATAAAAATCATTCGATACTGAAAGTCTAAAAGAATCGATTGGAGTTTTCGAGTTTAATTTTTGTACTATTTGGTTTCTTTTGCAGACAGTACATTCAGCTAATCTAAAAATAAAAGAAAAAAAGAACCGAGACCTAATAAAGGCCAAAAACTGTTGCACGTGAATTGAATATACCTATATATGTATTCAGTATTGCGATCTAAACAATGCCGAGATTCCAATACCAATCAAATGTCACGGATATAGTTCAAATACAATTACAAAATACGTGTCTGGAAAAAAACGAAATTAGTTTATATATTGGATTTTGAGATGATAAGCCAAATTGTCCACATCTAATAACAGCTAGTGTTTTATTGCAGATTTAATGTTGTAGTATTATCAATACAAAAAGTTTAATATTGTTAAAGTATCATTTTAGTCCATAGGAATATAGGATAATACCTATACCTACATTATTTTAATTTTATATTATTCGTATTTACACGATATTTATATTATACTATAATCACTTTTCCACCTGCACAATTTCATGCATTTTTATCATTTTATGTCTTTATAGGATTTCACACAAAACTGAACAAACTTAACCCGAAACAAATTTATTTATTGAAATGTTTGCTATTTTAGATATTTAAAGTCTACTATAAAAAAAAAAAAGTAAAAAAAGACTATGATTAATATTAAATTGTATTGGATTTGACAACACCCCCTAAGAGCCCTGGAAATATGCGATAAATCTACGGTTATTATTCATTTCGACAAACGTCAATATGAAAAAAAAATGAAGAATGACATGCATTGTTTATGGATTTTAACATTAAGCAAAAATATATGTATAGCTATATAGAAATTTGAAATATAGCAGTGACGGCGAAGAATGAGGATGCGTTTGACAAAACAATTCAATTTTATCGATCCCGACCGTACCAATGTATTCTAAAGACTTTTTACTCTGACATGACGGCCAATTAAAATATCCGAGTACGCTCCGAGCAGATTTTCATCAGCTGATGAAGAAATTATCGAAATTCGTTTGAATAAAATAATATGGTGACATACCTGATAATTGTTGAAATAGTTTCGATTAAAATTTTAACTACAATGCACAACATTATTATCGACCGATCTGAAATATTTAATTTAAAGTATATATAGACATAATATAAGAGACACATAATAATATGAGAAACACAATATTGTATTATTTGTTAAGCGTACGCATGTGGTATAGAAATATTTAATTGATGCCATGACATTAATATTATGATATATTAGTATTATAATACCGAAAGGCAGGGTACCGTCGTATAGGTACCGTCAACTATTTTCGTTCAAATTAATTTTCTTTTCATTAACCATTTCGGTATTATAAATTCACGTTTGTTGCAGGAATTTCAAGTATTTTTCGTGTATTTCTGATTTCTATTAAATATTCATGCATAGCGAGGAGTAGAACTGGAATGACATAAGTGCGCACAAAAACAGTGAGACAGTTGTAGACATCCACATTAAGGGTCGGATTAAGGGATAGTCTTCGTAAATCGTAGGTCATAGTCGTAACACCGGGTATTTGTTCAGTTGTCATTCAAATTTTAAAATAACAAAAAATATATATTAAAATAAAAAAAAAAATTTTTATTAGGATGTATACACCATATTATAATTTACAGGTTATGTATAAAAACAATTAGGAATGTCCGCACTAAATTCGGCTTTGTAAACGGTAAAAAACTGTTAGTTTGAACGTATGGTCGATTGGCAAATTTTCCCGAAAAGAGATAAACATAACAATTTATTAAGGAATATCATCATTATTTTAATTTTAAAATAATTGTATATGTATTGTACACTTCAATAATACATTTATTGTAAGGCTGTAACTTATGAAGCATTTATTAAATATGCAAAATCGTAACTTGTATATTCTACAATACTGTGTATTTGTGTATAAAACATTTCTATTATCATTTTCACTCAAGGAAGTCACTATACAATAATTGTAAATTTAAAAATTAAATATATTAATTTATTTTTATTTTTCATAAAGATGAAATATTTCAAAAGAATATATTTCATGAAAGTGTAGAACCTTATAAATACATAATACTACAAAGTTTGGAATAGACGAGAGAGCCCATTTACCTCACTACCACTGATAATATTTTATAAAACATAATAGTCAGATAATAATTATAATGTAATTACTCTTGTCACCACACGTTTATTTTTATAATCTTGATGAATCATTCCTTAACATTTTTAATGACCCATCTGCAAAAACTTGCAAAATTATAAGTGGTTTATAAAAAATATAATAATTATAATATAATATATGATATTGTGGTTTTAAGACCTCAAAACTATTTTAAAAGGTTTTTTATACAGTACAATGTCGGGGGCATAACATTGTATACCTATACCCTGTGGGCATCGAGCTTTTTGATCCTGGTCAGGATGTATTATAATAATATGCCTGGTTACAATCGTATACACGGCCAGACGTCGTATTGATTGTGTGACTAGAGATAATACAATTATAATATTATTTTGCGAGTATTATCATGACACGTTGCGACTTACAGGAGAGCCACAGGTTTTGCGTGATTTGCCGACGACGGCCAAGCCCGCGGGTATAGGTACCGCACATACCTAGGTTTATAGCTATGTATTAAATACGATGTATAGGTATGTATATATTATATTATATAGGTACCGCTTCACGGCCGACGGGCATTCGCAATAATTAAAAGTCGTATTACGTCTCGGCCAGATTTTTACCTGAGACGTGACCGAATTTCTCGGCCAGGCTATTAGTCTGGGGAAATCATTCGCCCATCCCCCGGCCAGCCACCCGCCACACGGCACTGCTCGTCGTTCACTGTATATACGCGGGCCCGGCAGATCTCCGTCACGTTTGTCGAGATTGTTTTTGCGGATCCCGAAGAGACTATGAAAGAGGGTTGAAGGAGAAGAGAGAGTGAGAGGGAGAGTGAGATAGAGGGCTTGAGAGGGAGAGGCACGCGCGCACCCGACTTTGTTGCGGCGAGACCCGCGAACAAAAGTATATATGTAATTAACAATGTTATCTCTGGGACGCGCAAGAGTACGTTTTTTTTATTTTTATTTTTTTCTTTATGATTAATCGAAAGACATATATTATATTATAGTACCTACCTATATACATGCGCAATAAAGTTATCGCGTAAATTCTCCGAACACTATCGCGATGCTTTCACGCGATTTTTTTACAATATTTCGCAGTTGACGTGCATGTACGAAAACCAATAATATAATAGCTACTGGAGGCACGCGTATAATAATATTGTGTTCGATGTCGATTTAAGGCCAAATAAAATGAATTTATATTATTCTTAATTTTATTGTTTCACATTGGTCGCGGCGGTCGTGGCGTAAATATAGCGTATTCAGCGGAAAAATTACGTCTTTAAATTGCCGTTTAAAATGAAAACAATAATAATAATAATAACGTTAAAAATAATATAAATGTAATTGCGTATAGTATCTTACGCTGGATAGTGGGTGGGTATATTTCACGTAAACAGAACAACAATATAGAAAAAAACCTGCTATGTCTTGAATTATTGGAATTTTTTGATGTAGCCTAAATCTATACTATAGTAATATTGTATGTATAATGTATATTATTATACTATAATATCTATTAATCTTTTTATTTTCCTTCAAATGTAAATACTGGCTATAAATATAATATTAATAATTACAATAGAGTTTATAATTAATATGATATTGTTATACTATATTATAATCATGATTTGTACATCAATGTTAGTGGATAATATTCTGCAGTATACTATGATAAATGTAAAAGTATACTTTAAGTTACAATTAATTAAGAGGCAGTGGCTAAAGGAAATAATGATTTCATAATCAAGAACACGCCTTTATAAATTAATTTTCAAAAAATTGTTAACCATATTATAATAATATTATATATAAGTTCCGTAATATTAAAAAATAATTTTTATTTCAAAAACTTGAACATTTAGTGTGAAGTTAATCATATTACCTGCTGTATTTAATTATGATACACTGTATCATCATTTTTAATGTATTCATAATTCAAACAGTTCACTCAAATTTAAATATAATAGAATAAATTGACTTTTAATTTCTATAATAATTTGAATAAAAAACACTAAATAAAAAATACAAATATTTTTATAATATTGTTATTATTTAGCTTAGTAATTTAAACTATAGGTAGATTAGAATAACGATAAGTTATTGGAATACATATTATAACGGTTACAGGTCACATACCCGTAATACATTTCCTCGTTCGGTACTGATCTTATTATCTTTATGGGTACAAGTGTAAACTATTTTATAAAAACTATAAGAATATTTATAGTTTAAGCAACAAAGTTCAATAGTTTGTTCATATACCGGGTACAATTATAAGATATATACACATATACAGTATGGACTTTTTTTACGGGGAAAATAACTTGACGGGGAAATATCGGACGGGGAAACGGCAACGGGGAAATGTATTACGGGGATCTGTCCATGAATCATTATAACGTAACACGCCTGCTGAAATAGAATAATATACTATACAACTATTTATTATAAACATAGTTAACTAATTGAATTCTGAATTTCAAGATTAGAAATAAAAAAGCTGGTAATTGGACGTCGCTCTGCTGTACAGTAGGTTACAAGTGAGTCAATGTAAAATGGATTGTATTCAATTTGAATTCAATGATATAATATCATTGTACAAGAAAAACGATTCTGAGCGGAGACTGTTTGTCGGTATGGATTTTTTATATTGTTATTATTTATTTTAGCCTGTTAGTAGATATGGCGATAAACAATAGGCACTACAAATTAAAATCCCATTTTTAGCGGTTTTTGGTTATTTGTCTGTAATTTTTTCAGAGGCATTAAAACACTATTGTGAATGTCGAAAAATTACCTTTTTAAAGTATTTACGATCTTGATATAATTTTCTTAAAGATAAGGTACTAAATGTTGAAATCAAAGTACCCCTTCTGGTAGAAATATTGTATACCAGATAAAAAAAAAATAAATAACTAATTAATAAACACCATTGTAAAACCACTAGCTTCCTCTCTCCGCTCTGAATCTAAAACAAATTATTCATCATTGAGTACTACTAGTATTCAATTAAGTGTCTTGCGTCAGCATGTATAATGTATATATTATTATAGTAAAGAAAGAACGCATATTATAATAAACAATTTCGTTAAATACGGAGAAAAATTAGAAATTTATAAGCAGAATAGAATTCGGCGTTCAACATTTACGTCGTAGTATCTTAAAAACGACTAATGTTGGACCTTCTCCAAGTCTATTCACTACGTCCCCCGGACCGTCAATTTATCTAATATGAAACGCTAAACGCTGCATCGAATTAGTATACCGTGTACACCGTTGTGCTCGGTATGTTTCCACGGGAAGTCCATATTATATTCGATTCGGTATGTCCGTTCAGCATTCAGAGCAGAGGCGGTTTTAGAGTAGGTATATAGTGGTGTAAAACACAAACGGTCCACATCCACCCACTCCCACCCCATTGACTATGGAACTTTCAAAATAAAAGTAAACGATGACTTGATGATGAATCAACCGCACGATTATCACTAGTTACTTTATCGACATTTAAACATTAAATAATTATAATGCATTCTTAGGTCAGACAATTTTCGACTAACCACCCCCCCCCCCCCCCCTGCCATCAAATATATCGGAGATGCACTGCACCAAAAATGGTATGATAAAACAGCCTGCCTCTGATACGGAGGGTCAGATGTCCGTCGCTTTGAGTGGCACATCTAGGTCAATAGTGCGTGCTGGGTAAAACGTATATAGATGATCGCTACGACACGACATCGGATTGCGTTCGCTTCGAGGAATGGGAACTTCCGAAATCGTACTCATCAAATGTAACACAAATCGTAGTGCTTTTACCGAATTGATGTACAATAACGAAGTGTATATTAATCAAATATTGTAAAGTTAATAAACTTAATTCAGGATGTAGTGCAAATAATTTAGTGCAGTTATTTTTTAATGATAAATATTCTATGACTAATAAAGAACGCACTGAAATATTATCACCACATCATGCACTAAAGTTTCTGACTTTCAAGTTGATTAGCATAATACTGTACAGATCATGGCGCGGTGGTTATACTCGGTGGTATCCATTAGAATTGCCTATTGGCGCGTAAAATCGATCAAGTATAAAATTATCAATTATCTAAAAATTATCATAATTTAGGTATGTATATTATAATAAATCACCTATATTTGCTATACTTCATCAGTACGATTTTGACATAATTTGATATGATAATACTGAGATGATTATTGGTTAGATTTTAAGAGTTAGTACACATTATAAAATAATATATTAAAATACATTTTATTTAAAATATTTTAAAAATATCAAGAAAAAAATTGTTTAATAAACAATTACTAATTTTATTGATATAGTTTATAAAATATTAGTTGAAAATACCAAACACTTCTTAGATTCAATTCTTATATTAATTAATAATTTCCGATTAAAGTTTTAGAAAACAAATTATATACATTCTTTTTTTTACATCGCGTGTATCGATTTAGAACTTTATAATTTACTATTGGAAACTTTACTTCAATGTGTATAATATCTTTTTAAATTCTTATAAAGTTACAAATTGCTTTGCATCACGGTTAAACACAAATTTTAGCTTCTTTAGGTTATTCATGAGCACTTAATCTATCAATAATTCAAAATTATTACACATAATTCTTGAAAATATAATATTTTTCAAACTCTAACTTAATGAGTATATAACAATTCGATGAACTTCGTTTCCCCAAACTTTCGTGGTAGATTAAACGTATAAAAAGTAATTAAAGCGCTACAAGAATATAAAGATTACACAAAAATCAAACTAGCAGTACGCGTTATACGTTGTATAAATAAAAAAAAAACGAACGTATTTCTAGAATAAATATAATGTCAATAAACTTGCAGGTGAAAATGATTGGTAGATATTATGGTAGATAATTAAAATTAAGATAAAAAACTGGGGAAGTCGCTTTGCTGCTATTATGTATATAGTAAGGTATTTGGTGTAACACGTCATTGTGTAGGTCACTGCGTAATGGATGTGTTTTATTCGAATTTAAAAATACGAAAAATGAATCTCAATAGAAATAAAGTGTCAGCCTCTATTTTCAGGGATATTTCATTATTTATTTATATTACTAGATTTAAATTATAGTACTACTTTATTTTACTATTAGTAATACGGGATAAATAGGCAATATAGCTTAAAATTAATCTAAATAATTTGAAAATGCCATTGCGCATAATAAAATATTATAATAAACGAACAACCTTTAAGTATTCACTAATATATTTTACTTCCAATAAAATATCTAAAATAGTTGGGTATTCTTTGTTTAAATATCCAATTTTGTCAACATTTGAAATTTAAAATCTTATAAAAAAAGTCCTGCCCATGAAGGTATTTTTAAATTAATATTATAATAGTAACTTATATGTGATCTTTTATTAAATTTTCATGCACTTTGTCCGAGTCAAAAATATTTTTTTCAACACTGAAGAAAACAAACTGATTAAATCAAAAATGTTAAATGCCTGTAAATAAAATTAGTCTGAATATTTTGATAAGAGTGTAGAATGTGAAGGATTAAGGCTTAGTAACAGTTGTTGAATGTTATATGCAATAGACATTATATTATACATTATAAACATTAAACATATTATACTTAATTAAAGGTTGCATGGGTCTTTGTCAAATGATGTTCACTTTACTCTTTTACTTGGAGGGATATCATTTAATGGTAAAAAAATCTGTGAACCTTTCTACGTGGAAAGTAAGATATTAAAAACTAGTTAGTCGAATATTTAGAACTATAACAATTCTATTTTTTCTTTTCAGCTTCTTTCAGTTTTGTTTAACCATCACTAAAATATAAAATAAAAACTTAAAAATAATAATTAAGGTGATTCGTGAATCTTTGGCGATATACATGAAAACTTGGAAGAACAAAAAATCTTAATTAATGTTGTCAAAAAAACTTTAAGTACATTTTTAAAATAATATTAAATTTCTCTCTAAAACCGAATAAATATGGTAACAGAGTATAAAATACTTAACACATTTTATAAATTAAAAAAAAATACGGTCGACTTATAAGTTTTCCGTAATTTTAATACAATTTGATTTTAATGAAGGAAAATAATTGTGTTACACTAAGCAATAAATAATAAAAAAAACAAAGAATTTTTTATTTGGCAAATATAATAAAACGTTTTAATTAAACCTATGAATGATTTGAATTATTAAATAACTGAATACCTTTAAATATTAGGAGACTAATGAACTAATTTATATGATGAAATATATCGAAACTGAAACGGTGAGTATAATAATAAATAAATGTTTAGCTATAATAAAAACTGATACAATATTGTATAGTACCACCTATATCTGATATTTCTATTATGGCCAGATTATATTATATTATATCGAATATCGCTCATCAAGGGGTTCGCAAAACCACTTGACAAGTTGAAAAACATTTGTAAACATGTCTATTAGTATTATCAATGATACCTATAGTTGAAGATATTAATTGTATATGGTTTGAACCTTTCTTTTATAGATTTAACTTAAATCATAAATGTTTAAAATGTACTATTAAAAACAATAATGGCGAGGACTGGTTTTTACTGTGTGGTAGATTTAGAATGTAATTTGTTAATGTGTGAAATAATTAATGTATTGAATTTGAATCTAATGATGAATCGGTGTAGGTATATAGTATATTCTACGAAAAACGATTCTGAGCTTGGATAATCTTAGGGAAATTCAGTATATATTTCCTAAGATAGTTCATTATAATATGTGAAATTTATATTATTATTAGTACTTACTAAATTCGTTAGAGGTTTTCATCATTTTTGCGCATAACATAGCATAATATAAATATTATGTTAAGTACATGATATTTGTAGGGTTGTCCGTAAAATAAAATAAAATAACTAAAATTCTGCGGTGTCCTAATAAGATAATTTATTTAAGTTTAAACAATATTTTTATGTTTTATTCCGGATATATAAACATATAAATTAAAACAATAAATTGTGTAAAGCAAAAGCGTTCATAGAATTTAATTAAAAGTGCACCTAACCTAACCGGTCAATAAATAAAACATGGTTTAAGTCACAGGGGGTTATAAAGAAACTTTGAAAATATTTTTTTTTCTTTTATACAAACATATAGATACAAATCACGTAATAAATATAAACTAAATACTCGTATGTATCAAAGTCAAATTTACAGCCACTGTCCGATTTCCGACAAACATTAAAACCTGCATAGATATACATTTGAAATGGTTAATTTATAATGAACTTGGTTAGTGTGGCAAAATGTATAATATATACTTCATTCGGGACAATACAAATAGGAGGTTATTTATAACTATATATTTGTATGTATGTATAAAAAATGTATGATACTGCTGCAGTTGTCGGGTGGTCCATTAGGGTGGGTGTCTTTCTTTATATTTAAGACCAACGATAAATCATTTCATTCGAAAGTCGACTTCAGTCGGTGCTCGTGCAGGATCACCGGACAATCATGATAAAGATTTGTCTGGAAACCATTGGTTATACCTGAACGTTTTCGAAGGTTTTTAAAAATTAGTGTGATGAAATTCGGAACGTTTAACATTTTTTTAACTATCTATGTATTACCTGTGTCAAATTTTCCAATCTAGAGAAAAGTCACACAAAGTCATTCTATTCACTCTGTTTTCTACTTTTCTAGACCCAAACTGTAATTTTTGAAACGACCCGTAAAAGTGTAAACGTTACGTTCCGTAAGTCCGATACTAACACATTCGTTTCGATCAAAAACTGATATGTGCAGGTGCCTCATAATATAAACCAGTGACGTACACGACGATTCAAATAACACAATTTTGAAGGTGAATCATGGTGGAACTCATATTTACTGAAGTGCCTATAGTACATATTACATTGTTTTGATTATTACATTGGGCCATTATTTAAAGTCCATAATATCACTTGTGGTACGCCTCTGGTGCCTTAACAAAGTGCTCTCTTAAACGTATTTTCGTCACCTATATTTTTACTCGGTATGCAAACAGTCGTCGTGATCGGCTAGAAACGATCTGTTGCTACAAAATTTAACACTTAATCCAATTTTTTGATCTTAAACTTCTACAACAATATTATAGTTATTTGATATAATTTTGACGCGCATATTTTATTTTTATTTTTCACAGTCCCGTTTGTTTTAGAAAATGTATTATGGTATTGGTTAATTCAATTTACTATACTACAATTGGTCGGGTAAGTTTTTCTCTTTCCTGTTCATATTCGAGCGTCATTCTGTAATATAATGTGTTTAAATGTTACTTGGGTTCGGAGTTTGGTTCGCCAGGCATGTAGGTAGGTAGCTGCGGAACTGCTCTTTAACAATAAAGTTTTTGGTAACTATCATGGATAAGTTAGGTAGGTATAGTTCTTAATTCGCTTAATGTACATATTAATTTATTAACGAATAACTAATGGTGAAGTAGGTTATGCGAGAATCGATTTTTTAAATATAATAAAATAAAATAAAACAATAATAGGTATAGGTATTTAAAATACGTAGGTAGGTATGCTCTTGGCGTGAAAATCGTTTCAGGGACCGTCTATTATAATACCGTAGGGTCGTAGTATGCGTAAAAAAAAAATAATAATATACCGACCCAACACCACTACAACTATATGTATAGGTAGTGAAAAACGACAATGGCGACGTTGCCGTCGTTGCGCAAGATTAAACACGTCAATGCAGTAGTTTAAGGCCCCAATATACCTACCCCGCACCGGAACAACACGCGATTCCCGCACACATATAGCCTCGCGAACCGGAAGATACCTAAACATTATACACTGTATACCTATACACTCACACATTATATTATTATTATACGACTCGCGTTAACAAGATTTATTCGCGGACCGTCAGCGGCATCAGGTGCTGAGGGCTCCGAGTTAATTAGACAATTTCTGTGGGCTCTACCGGAGGTGTAATATGGATACGGCGCGGCGGCGCAGGCGGTGACGGTATGTTCATTAAGATATTCAATTTCCAAGCACCCGCGATACACGCTGCAGTATACACGCCGCCGTATGGAAACATCGATTCGAAAGTCGGCCCTGTTCCCATATATCAAGTATATATTACAATTATTATAATATACGGACGAACGAGGGAGCGCATACCTCGGCAGTGACTTTGGATGGCGCCCGCCGGGAACACGTGTTCTAGTGGCCAGGATGGAAAGGGATGAGGAGAGCAAAGAGTGATTTTGCGTACCTACCTATACCACCGTAGATCAGGACTGGATTAACGAGTGTGTTTGTGTGTGTGTATTATATATATATAATAATAGTCTAAAGCCTTCGGACATCATTTGCTGTTGCATAATTTTAAGTAAGAAACGTTTCGTTCCCGTTTTTCGTTGAACCATTTTACCAAGAGGTAAGTAGCTTAGCCGAGTATAAAAAGTACAATTTATTGTAAAGACTTTAGATCGGGACAAAAATATAATAAATAAAGGTTGGTGTAGGTAGATGAAAACGTTTTTATATTACTTTTTTTGAAAAAAAAACCTTATTAAATTTAACGACAGTTATCAATGACTTATTTCAAGATTTTTTTTTTAAATTTATTATATTAATATCATAACAATGATAAATTGTATTTACTCAAAAAAAAAAAAAGAAAAATGTATATTTTAGATAGGTATTCGTTTATGATATTAATGGTTTTTTTTTATTACGTAAATAATTACAGTGAAATCGTATAAAAAAAATACACACGTTATTGGTTTTAATTCATAAATCGGACTCTCTTTTATAAATATATATTTTGTTAGCTATATACATATATGCATATAGAAGTCCCTTAAATGTATAACCCTTAATCCGGGAATGCCTGGGTGACCACACTGCGTTGCAGCATCGAGAGGTAAAAAAAATAATAATAATAATGAAAAAAATTGAGTGCCCTACGACAAGAACGATAGCGACAATAATACTATTATGCGCACAATATTAAATTATTTTATGTGCAATAACCGTAATAACACTAACGATAATAATAATAAAAAAATTAATAATATAATAACAATAATGAAATTGCCGTACGTACAGACGCTGTCGAGCCCAGCCCGGTCGTATTAACGGTTCAAAAGTCCTTAGTGCACGCGACTTCCCGTCGTCACACCACCCCGCACCAGCACCACTTTTCTATACGGCCAAGCCTTTTTAACTACAAAGACGTCAAACAAAACATTATTTTTTAAACGTTAAATATACACAAAACAGTCCTTTGAGGACGATTACGGGGTGACTGATACCAGTCCACCGGGATCGTCGCCGAGTCAAAACAGGCGCCGGACTAATGAAACTTGTCGAAACGGAGGGAAAATACAAAAATAAAATGGCTGCTCCACCGTCGCAGATTTACGACTGTTAAGTCAGCCCTGCCGTGTGAAAATCATCGATATCTGCCATAAATATTTGCACTCGAATAGTCCCTAGAAATGCTGACAGTATGCATATTATACTATTTGCAAGCTAAGCGTTTGTTAACTCTGTGCACAATTTGCGAAATGTTTGAGTAAAGTTGAAGGGCAACATTCACAGGCGTAGATTGAAGATTATTTAGATAATACGCTTACGACTTTTGCAATTTATGAATTATGATATAATGATAATAATAGGTACGTATACGCAGTAGGCGTGATGAAGTTGTTGATATTGAAGAGACGGTTACTTGTAATAACGAGGTAATTTATTGCAAAATAGGTTCGTTGTTTTTAATATTTTTGCAAAATAGTAACGAGTTGCGTTACTAAAATAGCGTTAAGTATATGAAATCTTCTCGTTTCCCGGTTAATAAAATTCCAATAGGTGACCAACGTTGAGAATATCTTGCATAAACATTTAACATAATATTACAATATACATACAACCATAGCAACCAGTATGGCGTATTTAATGAGAGTGCAGAAGATATTCACTCCTCTAATTAGAGGAGTAATTATATATTACTTATTAATATAGTAAAAGACAATGCAACAATATTGATGATAAAAGTTTCTTTTTTTGAAAGATGTTTGGTATCACTATTAATTTATTGTTACAGGGGTACCTGCATCATTGCATATTATAGTTTTAGGATCTGTTTTTTTCGAAAGTATTTTCCATCCCTTTGGTACTACGGGTGATTTTACTTGGGTGTTGGTTGTGTGATCAGGTGTGTATTTAATCGCAGAAATAATTCATTTTTTTTTTTACCATTTTATAGAGACTTATAAAATTCATTATTGTATAATTACACAACTTTAAAAACCCCCAGCTATCGAACAAAAAAATTCGCAAATTGAGCGAATTAAATTGCTTACTATTAAGTTTTCATCGATTTCAATACTTACAGTATTTATGTACATATTTTATAATATTATACGCAATGCATCTACCTATAATTAAACAGCGTGCTTGCCGCGTTGTATCGTTTATATGAATTCGTCGAGGCAACGCGGGTTTCTCGACAATTTATAGTGAACAATAAATGTAAATCTATTCGGACGAAAGATTTATTTATTTACCTTTTTTTAAGTGATTTCGTTTCAGAGTGTGATTAAAATAATTTGTTTAATTATTAACAAATTCCCAAACACTTTTTTTTGTGCAATGCTGTGTTGAATTGTTGTTTCCTTTTATGTTGACACAAGTAAGAGTAAATTATTCGTGATTACCGAAAATGTATATATACGTAAACTACAGAGAGTTATGCTCCGCGCTGTAATATTCCCCCCTACAATACAATGGTAGGTATTATTACTGTTAAAATGTATTTACTGCCGATTTTTGGTCCATTAAAGAGTTTCTTGGGATAACAGCTATGGGTCATATACAAGTGGTATAAAGGTGAATTGAAACACTACTTCTTAGAATCCTATATTATTTTATGAGTTATAATGAGAGCTAAGTCACTGAATTACTAAAATATCAAAATGTGTTTCATCAAAGCTCATTAAAACATTTCTCTCAGCTTCAATAAGTTATAATAAATAAGTTATTTTGTGATAAATTATAAGAAGTAAGTATCGAGTTTTTCTCTGTAAAATACACTCTATAGTCTATTTTAGCAAAATCAAATTTTATCAAATAAATTTAAAATAAATTATATAAATATAAAAATAACTATAATAATACTTGCTGCAATTTCCCACTGATATTTAAACATAGAAAACAATTTTAACGCATCTAAATCTTTAATCTTATTATTAAAAACGCCACGATTTTAGTTTCTTTTTTTTTTGAACTTGAACTTGAACACGGCAACTATGGCCATTAGCTATTACAGGGGCTATGGACTATGGTTGGTACTGTAAGGTTGTTATGGTTTTTACGGTAGGTACCTATAAGCAACACGTGTATGTGTGGCAAGGGTTTTGTTACTAGAAACCCGGGTGGTCACCCATCCGGGAACTAGTAATAGCGGACGTTACTTACTCCCAGTCACATTTTGTAACTGATAGCAGCCAACGCTCCGAGCCAAGCCACAGATTTTAGTTTTATATTCAGTTTAATCGACAAGTAACGAAAATAATCCAAACAAATTCTTAGTTGTATCATACTATTAATTTGATTCAATTCTACCTTTATTTATTTTTAATTTTACCATCATTAATTTATAGCATGAAAGTCATTAATTGAAAATATTGAATTAAGTTTGAATTCAATGATAATATTGAAATTAAAAAAATACGTTTCACCACTTCATTGTTATTGCATCTCTGTGAATATTTCAAATGCGATTTTTAATTTAAGTAAATATAACATCGGGTGGTTAATTTAACAAATTTCCTGAGAAATGAATTATTTATTTTTTAAGTTCCTGGTTTTACCGTTTAATATGAACTTAAATCCCCTTTGATCGTTTGCTTAAAACTAATTCAACACCGGCATTCTTTTTTACTTGATACAAATGTATGCCAGTGAAAAGTTATTTGTGCACATTTTAATCTTAACGAAAATAAAATATAATATTATTGCCTGAATTGATAACAATGTGAAGTATTAAATTAAATAAACGTCTTACAATAAAGTATAAGAGAAAATTTAGTTTTATTTTGACTATCTAATATGATTCAAAATATGAGCAAAAAGTAAATAATTATCAACTACAAATACTTCTTAACTTTAAATAGTGTTCTTATAAAACCAATTGTTTTTGTAATGATTGTACAGGTTAGGTTAAAACAAAACGTATTTTATATTGTCGCCACTATTTTTAATTCAATTTAAAAATGATCAGAACATGAAATTATTTACAGTAGCCTTCAAAAAGTTAAATTTAAAACTTAAAAAACTTCCATCGTAAAAAAAACGTAATATTATTATAATTGTTTGATAGCTGCAAATATTTAAAATACATATCAATGCATAATTTTATATTAATTTTGAATATAAAATGATTTATTATATTTTATATTTATATAATATTATAACAATGTAATATATAAAAATAAATGTTAATAAAACTTACTAAGACTCTGACTGAAAACAATAATTTCTGTACAATTTTATATTAGGTATGAGTTACAAAAAAATATTGATTATTATAGTCATATAATATTCGTATAATGGGGGACGAGGTGGCCGAGCGGTCTAACGCGACGGATTCGGCACAGCCGGTCCGAGTTCGATCCTCGACCATTGGGCGGCATTTTTCTCCGTGCAAGTCACGGTGTCCGGAGAACAAGTGCCGCCATCCCCCCACCCGGGCATGGCAGATACCTACGGGTGCCCAATCAAAAATTCTGCCAAACAAAACACACACGTGTTCCTCCCCCTACCGACTTAATAACCTACAGTAAAACTTAAAATAGCTAA
Source organism: Metopolophium dirhodum (assembly GCF_019925205.1). NCBI lineage: Eukaryota > Metazoa > Arthropoda > Insecta > Hemiptera > Aphididae > Metopolophium > Metopolophium dirhodum. Next base: position 18,344,866 of record NC_083563.1, on the reverse strand, counting down.
TGGCCTCAGCTGCCGGGCTCAAGATCCATGAAAAAAAAAAAATATTCGTATAACATAAACATCTGCAATTTGTTATAAACGAGAAATTACGTAAATTACTACTCAATGCAATTCATAGAAGTTGATCTATAAAATGGGTTCAGCCCACCCATCTATTGTATTGTTATATTATAGTGATTTGAATTACCTAGGTATTCATTAGTTATGTTGAATAATTGTATTTTAGTATTTACATTAGTTGAAAATTACAATTAGTATATAATTATGTAAAGTATATTATTCGTTTAATATATAATATTATGTACATATTTGTTGTGTTAAGTTTCCCTGTTTTTAAACAAAATTAAATATAAATATCTTGACTTCTACGATAATTTACTATTTTTTTTTTTTTTTTTTTAATTGGTATTTGATCGAATAGATTGCTTTGCACATTTCGCTTAATGTAATTAGATCATCTCCCGTATCTTTGACTAACTATTGATTTCAGCCAAGTTATGTTTGTGTTATTAACCATTTATAAATGTTTGGGTACACCCAAACAGGGATGCTGTGTTGAAAGTAAATGAGTTAATCTATTGTTAAATCCTTTGCAACTATTGTTGGTTTTATCATTTATGTCAGTCACCTTTAATTGTATTAAATACGCATTCCACAGAGGTCTTTGTTTCTCAATTTCAGCCATGTCTTCTCATAATAATTATGAAAATAAAACCCCATTATTTAGTACTAAAAAGTTCAATAATTTAAAATTGTTTCTAAAAGTCACAGATAGTAGAATAAATGCTAAAATTGTAAACAAGAGATTTACTTCAACTAAAAGTTCAAATATATTAATTTGTATAAATATTTTATACGATTTTAGAATTTGTTATTTTAATGCATCATAAATGTTTTTTTTTTCTTAATAGATAACATTTAGTAGGTCATTATATTATGGCCAACTTCTTTTTAAGCAACGATGGGGGTTGTCTGGAAAAATAATAGAAGAAAGATTAGATATTAAGGGCTTAGTGTGACCCATTGTGTTAGAGAAGAATTTTGTATACTTAGTGAATGAAGCCAAGTACAGAGTGAGTAGGAATTTAACATCGTTGTGAAGAGTGCTGAATGAGCTTTAGTAAATAAACGTAGGTTTAATTGGTTCTTATAAATTAAGGCAAATAAGTATCCATGTTTAATTATATATCATCTTTGATTTTATGTCGGAATATGGTTCAACTTTCCAACGAGTCTGACAATAATAATTATTAATGATTTATCCAAACGTCAATACTAAAAGTCATGTAATGATGTCAAGTTGTAATTTGCCATTTAAAGTTTTAATTAAAACAAACAACTGTTATCGGATTATAAGAAATACTGCACTTGTTCGTTATTAAAATCATAGTGCTATGCCTGTCATATTAATTATGTTGTATTATTGTGAGTTGTCATACAATATATACTTTGACGATCTTTTCGAAATTAAATCCTGAGTAGATCCCACGTATCTAGTGCGACATTATACGTGGTATAATAAACACAAAAATACAAATTATTTTCATTCTCAATACAACTATAAAAGTTTTGGTAGAAGATAAGAGGTAAATTAAATTACCAGATTTACTTTAAATTAATTTCACATGAACAATTCTCTAAAAAATTTAATTGACTGTTACTGTTCAAAACTTGATGAAATTTAAATATAATAAACTATAATATGCTTTATTTATTCATAGTTTTTTTTTAACCATTTACTAAAATTAATAATACATATAAATTATGTAATCAATTATTTTAAAGTAAATTGTTTAAGAGAGCATAAAAAAATGCTTGCTTTTCTCAACAAATTATAGTCAATCAACAAAAAGTAACTCTGAATAAACAAAACTAACAAAAAAATAATTTAAAAAGTACTTATTTGATTACTGAAAAAAAATTGTTAGTTATTTTGAAAATTACGTTTTAACGAAAATAATATTTAAAAAAATAATGGACAAATCAATAATTAGTCTTCCAAACAGTTAACGCTATTTATACTAATGGGTATTTCCTTACGTGAAAACAATCTTGATATAACTAAAAAAGGTGATTTATTTAATTCTATCAATAGTACAATATTACAAAAATAATGTACCTAAGTGAAAACAGTTGTCAATAACTGTCTACAAATATTGACTGACAGTTTAACCAATCTCTGCTCTAATAGCTTTTAGAATGTGATGGCTAATAATATTTATTTATTTAGACGGATTGGGACACAATAACAATATACATGACAGTAGGTATATAATAATTATGAAGGATTATACAAAGTACAAACAATGGATAATGGTTATACATTATTAATTAAATAAGCTATTTAAATATGCATTAAAAAACATTAATAGTAACAATTGAGAATAATCCAGTGTTATAACTATTCACTAATCAAATTCATAAATCTATTGTACAACATTATATCCATATGACAACACTCTTCCATTCTGATCCTTTTTTTAGTTTCACTATTAAATATTGTGAACATTACAAATTTCTATAATATGTACCTTATGGGATCTTATATTAAATGTTCAAGTATTTTTTTTGAAACATATTAACACTTACACATATGTACACAAATTTTAAATTTTAAATGCTGATAAATAGCTTGAATTAGGTCTAAATATTTTTAAAATGGCATGATATAAGTTAAATAATAATTTAAGTAATTAGTAAATGTTTTAAGTTTCTATGGTTAATATTTTTGAATAATAACAAAACAACAAAAATATTTTATTCTACTTTTTACTTAATTTGAACTACAAACGATCATGAAAAACTAATGTCACTTTACCCTAGACTTTCTTTCTTAATTCTAGTACCTAATAAAAAAATATGAGGATTCTTGTCTCAAGTCTTATAATGTATTTAAATTAAAAAAATATGAATTTTTAACTACAAAATAATTTGCGATTTTGACAACTTTTATTAATATTTCAACTTCAAACCTCATTAAAAATGAATGTGAATCCACGCTCAACTTTTTATTTAATTCCAGTAAGAACAACTTATGAGACGCCTTGTATTACATTTTTTAGCTTTATGACCAAACATAAAACTAAAACTAAAAAGTAAAAAATTTCAAATATATAATATAAATATCTGAAAAGATTGAAAATTATGGCTTGTCTAAAAAACACTAATTTAAATACATTATGAAATTTTCAAATATCAATAATTATTAGTTTTTAATTATAACTAAGGAAAAAAAACCTATTTTTTCGAAAACTAGCGTTAAACACGTAATAATCCAGTTATCCGTTTTTTTTTTAGTTTTCTAGATTATAAGAAAAGTACCGTTAATTTTAATTGAGTTTGGTACTCCAACTCTCCAACAACTACCAAATAAATCCAACTTGGTAACAGAACTTAGGTATTTTCTAAGTCTGAGATCTGATAAGTGATTTTTTTCTTCTGTTAGGTGCTTTCAAAAAAAATCACATCATCGTAAAATCGATACATTCATCACTCCACTCAGAATCTAAAAAGAATTTAATAATAGAGTATAACGTATAATAATTAATAAGCAAATGGCAAATGTGCTATAAAAATTGTTTCACCAATAATACGTCAACTATAAGAATTATAAGTGTATGAAATATAAATTTAAAAGTTTTAAATAAAAGTTTTTTAGCTAAATATAATAAATCCTAGTTTTATTTAACACACTTTTTTTTAACTCTTAAACTTTATAGTTATAGATTTGTACAATAATTCTCCTTAATTATCATATAATGATTACATTTATGAAATAAAATATTTTATTGTATAATAATATTAAATGGTTAAGCTTGTGAATACAAAATACAAATGTACCTTTTAAAGTATAAATCACACGAATTTAAATACGAATTGATGCCTTTGCGTTTGTTTCTATTAGATAGGTATTACTATTTTTTTTTTCATGAAACGGCCTCGATATTTGTAACATTTTGCTCCCCCACGGTCTCAACCACCCATTCGGTACTGTATTAATGAGATTCGGAATTCCAGCTAAGTCTACTCTGGACCACCCGCGTGTTGAGTTTACAAATCTAAAAAGTCTCTTTTAATTTATAAAAATACCAGGAGAAAATGTGGAGAAAGAGAACACTGGTGACAAATTCCATCCCCAAACGATTAAAATCATCAATGTGAAAGGAAAAAAGGATTTGTATTGTTCAGTAGCATTGAACTGTAGAAATATATCTCTATATTTTATTCATAACTTTCCTCGTCAAAATTTTAAGTATATTAGAGAAAAACTTTCAGACAAAAGATATTTTGATCTCCCTTAATAAGTAAATAATTGATTATTTAAATGTACATAATAATAACCTGTGTATTAAACTAATATTATAATATATGTGTATAGGTAATGTATATTCTATATATCACACATATATAATAATATGTGTTAATTTTATATATAGAGAGCACAATATTATAAGATGTTGACATTTCAAGAATCGTTGTAAACTTTATATGAATCAACGAACTAATGAAAAGATCATAAAACAATTTATACGTATCGTTCTCTAAACTTCATATAATATTCGTTTAAAAATTAAAACTAAATGAGTATGCAAAATTATGTGTGTTTATATACATACAATATAGCGTTTGATGTTAATGTGTGTAATATATAATATGTATTAGGTAACGGTTATTAATTTGAAAAAAAACAGTCGGTTAAAATAAATATTTGAACACTATAATAATATCAGGTGCATTTTATTATTAATTATTAACATACACGATAAACAATATTTATTACCAATATTTCGATTTTGATTATTTAAATTTTACATAGGTAGTGTATAAAAAATATAATATAAAAATGTAACCGCAAAATTATGTATGTAGTGTTGTCATGTAAACACTATTAAAATCCATCATTCGACACTTGTCGCACCCGATTCACCTGATCTTTTGATTTTTTTAATAACACGAAAACGTCTATCGGTCGATATCAGACTTTAGCGTGTCATCGTGCTGTGTGAGAAAATTTCCAGCCTCGACGTCTTGTTAATGCACAACGAATATATACACACACCATGGCACTATTTTGTATAGTTATAGTTAATAATAATATAATGTTATGCCGTTGTGGAAAACATTTTCTACTCGTAACTTATCACTTAACGGTCCTGCGAAACTGCAGCTCTCGCGCACCACCGCCGTCGTCTCAATTATATTGTTTTTGTCATCAACATTGACACTTATCTGCGTCAACTTCCTCGGAAAAACGGTCTCGACGACGTGACTGCAGCTACGCGTAGAGCAAATAGGCAAAACGGCCGTCGTCGCACAGTGTATTTTCCGAAGAGTTCGTCTCTCGCCGCAGTCATATCGCATAATTTACGCGTGCGTGCGTGCCACGTGCAAGAACCGAGTTAATTTTTTAGAGCACGTAACAAATTTTGCCGTACGTCTCTTTGACGTCGTGAGCAAGTAGTAGGTATCAAGAGGAGACGGGTGTGCGGGTGTGATGGGAAAAAAAAAATTAACATCAGAATAATAATGATAATCATGATATAAAATACACCGTACTACGCGGTGCTGTGTGAGCCATTATGCTGACGACATTCGTGTCTAGATAATAATATAATATTATTATAATTTAGGTACAAACTACAATGTGGAAGAAATTCGAAATTCGATGAATACGATACACGACGGGAGCCATCGCGCCGAGTGTGTAAGCGGTAGTATAATATATACATATAACTGTGTACAGCACACGAGGCGGCTAAGGGGTGGTGGCGGTGGTGACGAATTCCTCCCCTCGAACCACATGCACCAATCATAATATATAATTGAACTCGTACGTGGCTCAGACCGCGGCACGTCAAAAGAACGACAACGGTTATTCTGAGAACGGGCCAGCACACACATATTATACGTCCGCAACACACACACACACACACACACACACACACACACACACACACACACACACACACACACACACACACGTTTTATAATAATATATAACATTATATACGTGTACGCGCGCGAGAGCAATACGCATTTTGGCAATCCCCTCACGTAGGTTTACTATATACAGCTGATACTGTATGGGGCTCCTTCTGCTGGTGTTCCGCCGCCTACTAAGTCCGGGACGACTTCATTACGGATCCAATTGTGTTTGTGTCTATATTTTATGATATATCAATTTCCATTATACATTACGACGAGACTATACACACGCCATATAATGTTATCTACCGCATCGAACTCCACCCAGCCATCCCTAACCATACCGACCATATTACATACGCCATGGTCTTGCTTATGGCGCTCTTATCGTCGTCGGTCTATGGTGAGACATATTTACATAAACGAGTTGTATATTATTTATACGTTTTATAATACGCCACTGTTATTGCTTCCACGGAAAACTGTTGAAAAAAGTTGTTACTCTATGATTCAACGTGTCTATATACTTGTAAAAATTAGATACGTTTTTATAAAAAAAATCGAATTTCTTCATACTGGAGTTAATCTAATAGGGTTTTCACACAACTATAACATTTTCGATTTCAAACAAGAGTATTTTTTTCGAATTCTATTATATTACACAAACATCGATTATTGAAACAACAATATTATTTGTAAGCACTAAGCACTTTATAACAATTAGAGTACCAGAGTATATTGAAGCAATTTTTTTTTAAATTCCTCCCTTCTATAGGAATTCTACTGGTGTATTATTTTTACACTTCATATTGTAAGCTTAAAATAATTATAATACAAACATTATTTAGTCTTAAACGTAGTAACTTCAAAATTTAAATTATAGACAAGTACATTTAGTTTTGTTTATACACAATAAAACGCTTAAACTATTTTCACTATTCGTAAAATAAGTGTCGCAGGTCAAAAACGTTATCTCCTTGTATATTACATACAACGCAGACGTAATTTTATATGTGATACATCATACAAACGGATAAAATAAACACTGCTCCTCTCCCGCGGAGATGTAAAAGAAAAAAACCACACTACCCACCTCCCTCTCATGACATGGCCGTTATATCATATGACAAACCGTAGAACTGAAAAAAAATAATTTTACATGCCTACTATAAATTATTGTGCACTATTTGATTTCTCTATAGTACCACCTCCCAAGTATTAAAGAATTAAATTACGTAAAGTGTGCACTGCGCACGTATGTGAGTGTCTCACTGTCATGTAATATCATATTTCGGAATCTTGATATGTCTAGTATAAAGGGTGGTTCTTTTAATAGTAGTTAACAACGATTATCTGAAAATATTAATTTTTTAGAGTTTAAAGTCCTAACAATACAATAATTTTAGATATTGTTTACTACATTTTATTATTATAACTTTTTTTTCCAACGATCATATACATTTTTTATTTCGTGCTCAGAATTGTCGAATATTTCTATCGTAAGGTAATATTTGAATTCCAAACAAAAATAGTTTATTAGTTATAGTATCTAACTTAGAAACTTTATAAGTACCGATTTCAAGTTTATATAGATGGGCAGAGTAGATAGTGGTACTGCTGTACCCCAAAAATCAATGGTCGTCACATAGAAGAAAATTAATTTAGGTTTGGTATGACTTCAAATTGTGTATGAAAATAATATTTTCAAAAACGTTAATTATTTTCCAGATAATGTGTGTTTACTGTTAAAAGAATTATCACTAAATTTTACAAAAAACGAAAATTTCATTAACGATGATAACAATTTCATACCTATACAATAGTAGTTTTACATAACTACCTATTATACATATTGCGTCTTGTTAGTTTTTTGATGGTTCACCCTATCAACCGTCTATATATTATCATATATTATAATAATATTAATAATGTTATTATATTCTATTTTAAAATATGAATAGCAATCTCATATTTGCTTTGAATTGTTTGAGATTATAATGAAATTTCAATAAAATACCATACGATAAATTCTGGAGAAAAAGACAGCCAGTGGTTTATTGTCTCGACAGTAATAAGATATTCCCAGTGCTCACCAAGATTTGAAACTATATTAACACAGTTCAGGTATATTAATTTAAATATGATATAATGCGAATATAAATGTTTAATATTCAACTGTATTTGCTAAATTTAGTTTTGTAAAATGTGCCACCTACTTAATAATACGAATATATGATTTATTTATATTAAGTTTAAACGTCATCTAATTGCATAATTTACTACCGACATTTTTTTTGACATAAATTAGATATGATGTGCGGCGTGCGTGTATATAATAGTAAATACATTGATAAGTGAAATTGATTCAAATTTCAAATTTACATAATACATTTATAAGTTTGATATATTATATTATATTAAACCCTAAAATATAATATGAACATCAGAAAATATAATCAAATCAACATAATATTTTGTTTTATAAAAAAAAAACTAGATGGCTGTACATTATTTAATCAAAACTTTTACGACACTCCTACTCAATATCATTTTTGATTTCAGTTTGCTCATGTACTTACGATGTTATATAGCTACACGATAGTTCGGTATTAGGTAGTAAGTTGATGAGTTACGAAATAATTTTTGTTTTTATTGAGCTTCTCCATAACGAATATTGGATGTACTACTACAAATACGCGTGGTTCACAGAGAGATTCTTCGATTTCTTCGAGTATCTGACTTTTACAAAGAAATATTGGAGGACCGATAAAAGTGGTTTTTCGATAAAGCACACTCAAAAGCTCCTCAAAATTGTGGTCCATCCATTTCTTGTTATACCCCTTGAACGTCAAAATGAACTTCTCAAATGCTGATAAAACGTTTTTAACACAAAATTGATTTTTTTTCACTTCATATTAATGATAAAATTGGGTCAAGGGGTTAAGGAAAAAATATTCATTATATGGTTTCCGACATTTCAATATTTGTTAAGAATATAAAAATGTTAATTAATTCCATGATTTTATCTTATTTTCATGATTATTAGACGCTCATAAAATAGTTAAAGACGGTATAATATTATTCTGTACAGTAATTTATTTGCAAATTTTAACTAACTCCTAAATGTGTTTCAATTACCTACCTCTGTATAACAACTAGGGTAAACCACATTTGACCAATATGACAGTGTAATCCTGTTTGTACATAGGTCGATTGAGTTTAATCGAAATACCTCTTTGTAGGAATATTAATATGTGATTATAACTTAAATTAATTTCTATATAGTCAAACCACTACATAAATATATTTTACTCAAAAGTTTGAAACGAAATATTTGTACAAATAAATTATAACAAAAGTTATTGCGTTTGTTTATCTCAATTCTCAATGCACAATAATGAAAATAAATAAGTTTCATATACATTTTTATTGTATTTTAAAGTTGATTCTATCTTCTGAAATACAAAGATAATTTTATGTCAACAATACCCATCTAAAATATTATAGCTTGCAAACATAACAAAAAATATAATCACTTGCTATTTACATTTAAAAAGAAAAACTAACTATAGCTGTAAAAACAAATTTTAAAACATGTTTATTTTATTGATTGCTAGTATAAAAATAATGTATTGTTTATATTATTAGGTAACAGTAATTATTTTTTTCAATAGTTAAAAATTGGATTGTTTAATATAATTCATAGAATTATTTAATAAAATATATGACTGTGTAAAAGTATTATATTTTGTTAAAATTGTTATAACTCTACATATTATTATGTACCTAATTTGTATAGGGTAAAAAAAATGTTTCTCTTAATATGTTTTGAATGCCTTGAACAATTTACCGAAAATCATTGGTACCTACCTATAGATTAATCTCAATAAAACCCTTAAGTTAAATTCTAACCAAACTATGTATGGTAACTACTCTTCCAAAGAGAATGCACCATTATCAACTTTTAATATGAATTATTATCATTATTGAAAACTATATTTATATAATTTAAAAATATTTTGAATCAGAAAAATAAAACTTGAATAGAAAACACAAGGTTAATACTCCCAACCTTAGCGTAATATTTATTTTTTCTTTTACCATTTACTTCTAAAACATTTCTATACAGCTCTAAATAATATGTAACGTTCACATGATGTTTTCAAACGGGAATTAAAAAAAAAAATTGAAATATTTTAAACGAATTTTTATTCTGATATACAGACACTTCAGTTATGTATAATATAAAAACAAATGATAAAGGGAGAGGATTGTTGTTTGCTTATAACCCGCATTGTCAATTCCGGCATGATTCAATGGCATGGTATACTATTGGGGAGGGAGAATACAAACCGTTTAAAAATTGGCAAGTATCCATTACACATGGTTACCATCACAAACTTTTTAAATTATGAAAAAAAAACTTACAGCCAAATAAATACGAATATATATTTACCAAATCCTTATTTTATATTAAAAACAAAAGTTGTTGGTGGTTATTAATAAAACTAATATTATATGACTTAGTTAGAACATTTTTTGATACAATCATAATGTTATTAAATTTAAATGATTAGGGATTTAATTTTATTTCATTGATATAAATACTTCATTGAATACCTACGAAATAACTCCTAACCTGCTATTCGATTTTGATAATAATGAATAATGATTAATTCAGTCGATCGAAATATGATGATAATCAGTACTTATTACTTATTAGCACGGACTAACTTAATATTGATATTCATCGAAATTAAATAAAAAAGATGAGCGCAACTAATCGATTGTTTGTTAAGTTACTAATTACAGTATGATAGCAGTGTCGAATTTATGGGAAAAGCCCAAAACTATAAAGATTATAAATTACCCAATAAAAGTTATTATTTAGAGGTAGGACAACGTTTTCGTTTTTCAATAAATGGGTATTTTAAGTTAAATTATAGGTACAACAATTAACTACGGATTAATTAAGAATCTGTCTATAAAATTCAATATCAAAATAATTGTGACTAAACAGCTTTATTGTAAGCAAAATATTCATATTGAAATAGAACTTTTAGAAAACAGTATACAAAGATGAATAAAAATTTTTATAAATATTTGGTTGTAAAGCTTCTCTTTGGTTTCTTTTTTTGTTGTAAGTTATTTATCATATCCGTAAAATTTACAATCGTAGATGATATATACATTGTATAGATTGTTAATATGCAATTGCGATGTGAAATTTAGTTATAATGTTTATTACCACAGTCGACGCACACATAAAACATCATTCATACTACAATTATTTTCCGTTCTGCTTTAGGTTAAAAAAAAATTGTGAGAGACTTAATCCATGCAAAGACTCAGTCAGGAAATATTTATAATATTTGCTATAATAAGATTGAATTATTTTCCGTTCTGCTTTAGGTTAAAAAAAAATTGTGAGAGACTTAATCCATGCAAAGACTCAGTCAGGAAATATTTATAATATTTGCTCTGTTAAATCGACCACTGTTGGATAGTTAGGATCTTACTTTACACATGTTCAAAGAAAAACGAAACCTTTTAATCAGACCCTGATCGAATGTAGACGCGTGTAAGAGTATAATTTAATTTCTTACGAGATACGAGGGGTGACTTTAATAAAGTTAATAACCGCAACAAGGTAAAGCAAGTTTATCACACGAATATATCATGATATCGATATATACATATTGTGTATTATTATATTCTGTCCTCTCTGTGTTTCCTACTCGACGAATATCATGATCACTGGCAGAATGAATGATGTACAGTAATAATAATAATAATAATAACAGTAACGTGTTATAATATAATATCCAAAATCCTACGAAGCCACTCGCGTATGCATTATTTACACGTCATGTCCAACGGTAGGTATATACAACATAATAATATTATTGTAGCGTAACCATGGGTATTATGGTCCATGTCATTATATTATCGTCGTAGATGCCGCCGCCACTGCCACCGTCGCCGCTGCTCGGTCATGACCCGCGTACCCGATTTCAATTGGCTCTGACCGTATATATAATATATATATAATACAATATAATATAATATATATATATATACAATATATACATACGCGATGGCGGTGGTGGCGTTACGTGGGTTTTTCCGGACGCACGGGGTAGCAGGAGCGACACAGAGGGGTGGCTGCAAAGGGGTGAAGCTGGTCGCCTGACTGTCGGGCGCCACTGCTGTAGTCGTAGTGTGCTGTCGACACTGTATACACTGTATATATGTATACCCGGTTCGGCAGTGGCGGCGGGCGGGCGGCGATAGGGAGAGACTGCGTCTGCAAGAGCCAAAACCATCCCTTCTCCACTTCACTCGTGGAGACCACCCCCTTCCCCCCGACACACACCCACCACTGGCCAACGCGTCATCTGTTCTATAGGGGTAGTTTTATTTATTTTTCTTTTTTCATTTTTTTTTTTTTTTTATACGTGTATAATATATTTTCCGCTTTCTATAAGGTCGGTTAATTATTCAAAACGGTCATCCGCAATACGGCGCGGGCTAGCGGATTTCTGGCTCGGACAAAGAAAAACGACTGTCGATTTGTTTGTTTTGCGATTGGTCTAAGGACGATATATTGTATAATATTATGTAATATGCATTTACATTTTACATACATACACATCATAATAATACTCAAACTATCAAGCGGCTTGAACATAATGTATGAACACTGCGGACCACATAATATTATGCACCTTCTTCACCATTGAAACCTTTTCACCGTGATGCCGTGAAAACAATTAATGATGTGTCTAATATGCTCGTTCAAAAGCCGACCACAGACACTTACACAATATCATTACTACTATTATAATTTTTTTTTTCATAAATCGTCTTATTTCATATAAAATATTAATGCATCATAATAATAATAGTAATTTCATGAACTTACGAAAAAAAAAATGTCTTGAAAATACATTATGTATTTATAATGTTGGTATCTTCGGCTAAGTAGGTAATATGTTTTATTTCGATTCAATCTGTTTATATTTTAAGGAGTGATTAATTAAAAACCACATTAAGTAATAAATATTTATCGATTTATAAGAATACTAATATGAAAAAGTAATTGAAAGTATAAATTCTGAGAAACACATGAATCCATAATTCATGAAGATTTAGTACTCGAAAGTAATTCTGTACAAAAGAAAATAACAAGTTTAATTTTGTATCATATATCAAAAAAAATCAGCAACATAGGAGTTTTTTAAAGATCGTAATATTAAATACATTGTAGTTGTAAAGAAGGACACATATCATATTATAACACTTATGGTTATACTTAACCCCTTAACATAATATGTTAATTATAAATTTATTTTTGTATGTTACTATAAGTACTATTTTCTATAAAGTATATAATTAACTGAAAATGAAATATAATTATTGTTTACAACAAATAACAATATTATAGATCATAATATTATTAAATATTTTTGTCGATAAAAGTTGGAATGTCTTATTTTTAATTTTTAAATGCTATTGGTTTATTTTAATTCTCAATAATATAATATAAAGTTATTATTATAAAGTATTTTTTTAAATCATAATACTTTTTTTTTAATCAACCTATTCAGAATTATGAAATGATTAAATATTTTAAAATATTATTTTGTTATGTATGATATACAATTATAATTAAAGTTAAACAAGGACAAAACCAATCCTACAACTTATTATGTAACTCGAGTTATCTTATTATTACTTAATAAAAATAGAGATCTCTATTTTTATTAATTATTAAGTACTTATCTACTTTTTAAAACAACAACATTCAAAGGTACACATTACGAGACATGAAGTTTCTAATCATATACGTAGATATATTTCTTTAAAACTGAAACTTTTAACAACGAATAACAAATATTTAGACATTCGTTAAAAGGGCGCTACGTCCGCAGCATTGTCTCTGTCTTACAAACGCATAACATAGCAAATTGTACGTTGTGCATACCTAATATATTTAACTTGTTATGATTAATATTGGAGCGAATTAACTATAGTAAGAATATTATCTAGTAAACCTCTTAAGTTTTTTTTTAGATATTAATTTTAAAGCAAGTTATGAGTGTTTTAAAATGCACAAACAATTTACAACTTTTAAACACTCATAACTTGTTTTAAAATAAAAATACGAACCATGTTACGCGTTTATTAGGGGAAAACAGCTGCGCATGAGGTTGTAGCGTCCTCGCTTAAGTTTAAATTAATATTATTAATACATTTATTTTGGATAACTTAAAATTTCATATTATTGTTTGAGTTTTTCATATTATATAGGGAAAAAAATATAGTCTACTCTAAAATTTAATTTAATTTAATTTAAATTGTTAATTGTAGTATAATTAATGTAACTTAATATAAACAGGTTGTTGAAGTTATTAACACCTTATGTGGATATAATATATTAACGCACACGACACACATTGACACATATTTGCTATACATAATACCCTAATACCCTGACAACCTATACTCTTATATTACATTTTAATTTCAGGAAAAAAATCAATAAACGAGTTTATTTTAAAATATGTAAAGTTACTTCATTAAAATGAGGATCCGGAGTTAATTGAACAGTATGCATTTTTTGACTGTATCTTACAAAAAGTATCTACACATTTTTTACCGAAGCATGATGATTTATATAGGGATCATAAAGTTTTAAGTTTGGTTCAGCATCGGTACGGTTGCGGCAATATTAAATAATTTACTCAGAAAATCATTATAAAATTATATTATGTACCTATTATATTTAAAGTTAAGTAAAAAGTATATAAAAAATATAAATTGATGTGTATCGTAATATGATGGTTTATAATGTAACGACCTACATGTACCTCATGTGTAAAAATCGAAATAGGTCACTATCACGTCATAACGGTCAAAAACACTTGGTTTACCAAATCTACCATATCATTGATTATGTCGTTAGGTACATACTCGTACTATTATAATCATTAATCAGCACATTTAGGTATCCAATTCACAATAACACATTATTTGTACAATATTTTACATAAAAACTCCACTGACTAATCACGAAGTATCTGATATAAACAATAGTAACATTCTATTCAAAATTACAACTAGTCTCAAATCTCAACCAAAACTGTAAATACTGACGTGTGTCGTTGCTTATAGTAACATTATCGTTCATCTCTAAATCATCTACTCCCAGTAAAATCTAATTCTCAGGAGAATCTTTGCTATATTTTCGAATTTATTAAAATGTTATAATTTATGTTTTACATGATGAAACGGGTTATATAAAACGTAACAAATATTCTCTTAATTTATTTATTATAATAACATTCATGCACATAGCACATTGATAGTTGTACACTACGTGTAGCGCCGTAAAATATTAATACGTTTGTGACTAATAATAATATGCAACAGTTAAGGGTGAAAAATATGTTGAGTTATTTCTTCGAAACATATTTTTCTAGATCCGTTTGATTTTCTCCATAATATTTTAAAATAATGCAAAAATCACCTCTCCAAGAGATTTTTGCGTATTGTTTCTTTTTTTTTGAACAAGTTTATAAGTTACAAGTCATTTTATTTATTTATTTTATCTGTTCAGCATTCAAATCTACATTTTTCAAGTACGAGTCAAAACAGTCGTTAAATATTTAAAGAAAAAGGACCTTTTCAAATCCATGAAATGGAATAATTGTTCAAGTATTTTAGATATTTTAATTTTTTATATTTATTATAAACATTAAAGTCATGAACACTTAAACTGAAATATCCAAACTTGAAATTCTATAACTTTAAAATTAACGCAATTTAAAGTTCTAAACTGTGTTTATTAAGACAAATTATTAAGATAATTAATTTATTACATAATTTTTTTTAATATATTATAATACAGTATCGAGAGTAGTAAGCTTAAAATAGTGTACTTACGAATAAAGTTTGGTGGCGGTATGCGACTGAGTTACCTCAAATACGTTATTATAGAGTGCGATAAATTAAAAACTCCCATTGCTTTTGAACACATTAATTACTAAATAACAATGATGAATATGGAATTCAGCTAATTTTGTTGTACAGTTACCGTATAATTTGTGCGACTTTTTGTTTCCCACCAAAGTCTACTCAGGGATAATTAATTGCATTTTCGTTGCTAATTGAAACCATAAATTGAATGATCGAACAGCCTTGTTTCGATTACCATTTCTGAAAACAGAAGCTTTTGATTATGCACAATGTCTTATAGGATTAAACCACGGAAAATATGACGTTTTTACAATCGAATACAAACACCATTTGTATTTAGCCAATAGGATTAATAAGTACAGCTACAACAATATTTTAATATTATGTGTACCCTTAAAATCTTTATATATTGGTACTCGAAACCTAATAATAATAATAATAATATAATCTATACGGTACATTGAGTTTACGATTAAAAAAATCTAAATTATTCTCGTTCGATGTATACAAAAACACTACGCGATATTACATCATAAATTAAATATTTTATAATGAAACATAATATTATAACATTTCAACTACCAAATGTGAAATTTAGTAATTATAGACGCAGCTATTACTATTCAAATTTAATAAAATTAAAATAGTTGAGGAATTCCCTCTTATTTTTATTGAAGTAATACACTATAGACCATTTAATCCTAATTCATTATAATACGTTTCATGCATGTCGGTAACAAATTAAAAAATTAACTATTCGTGACTTGTTACAAATTGTTGTATTTTGGTGAATATTTTAAAATATCCACAATATAATTAATTACATTTGGAATTATTTAGGCACGCAGAATAACAGGAATGTTTTTGGAGTTAATTAAATCCTAAGGGGCGTGTTATCACAACCCTGTCAGATCAATTATCTTGATGACTATTACATATTACTATTGGCTATTACATATTATTTATAAATATATTTTAATATGTAAGAATAAATAGAAACCACTTTATTTCATATTAAAGCGTTGATAAATAAAATATTTTATTTTTCATACATAAAATATATTCAGGGCAAAATTTGTGATAAAAACTATGTAAAAAGAATGGAATTTACAATCATCATATTATTATGTACTGTGTGCCTATAACATATTATGTAGTATATATTTGAAAACTTTCGACTAGACAATTGGCAGTAGAATATTTAATATTGATTAATTGTTGTAAACATAATAATAATAGTACCTATTATATTTTTAATGTTTCTAGTTTTCTACACTTAACCTAAAATATGTTTATACTGTTTGTATACCTACCAGCTTACCTATTAAGTTTTAAAAGCACTGGAGTATCTAAAATAAATTTAGACAAAGCTGTTGATAAATTTGCACACTTAAAAGAATGCCGTTATCATTTAATATAATTTAATCTAATTATTAAAAAATGTTAATTATTCTTATTTATATATAGTTATTTATAGCATTTATTTTGTCCTATTTGACTTTCTATTAAATATTTGACAAAATTGTTTGTATTTAATACTTCAAAATGTGACGTGTGACGTTTAAAATTTCAAATACCTGAAAATGCCCCCTACCGCCATACGAACTATGGCTCAATGGCCTATGCTATATGTGAATCTGCGTGAAGAAAATGTTGAGTCGGAAAATCAGTGAGTGGTTGCCATAGTCTAACAAAAACTGAAATGACGCCACTGGTTTCGTCATGTTAAATTGGTAACAAATATTTGTAAATATAAGAAATATTCAAAATGTCCAGTCACAAATTCGTATTGCAGATCCAAAACAATAAAATCAAACCAAATTATGTATTATTAATGACTTTTATATGACAGAAGTATCATATCAATCTTAAAAGTTGTCATATGCAATAAAATAAAAAAATTTAAATCTTAAAAATAATTTATTAGACACATAAATAATTGTTACACTAAAACTTGTTTCATCTTCATACTTACATGTTTTATTGAAAATTAGTTACCTATTCCAAGTACAATTTGATAAAATAACATGATGAAAAAGTAGCAATCACAAATTACAATTTTAAAGAATTTTGACAGCTTTAAGTCAAAAACTTTTACTTTATCAGTAAACTACTGTTGTCAGCTTAGACACTTATATAAAACATCAACAATATTGATTCAGTTGGTTCGAAGTATTGTTATATAGGTGTTTCTCTTTTATGCGATACCCAAGAGGTTACACACATATACCTTACCAAACTTTTAGGATGTTTATGATATTGGATTGAATCAAACTTTTACTTTATATATTTATTTCATTGTTTTTATTATTTGTTAACAATAAAATATCATAACATGTTAGTTCACGTGTTCGATTTTGTATTGTGACAAACAGATACAAATGAAAGTTAAATGTTTAATTATCTACTGCAAGTTATATTCCCATAACAAAAGTTATTAATATAAAATGTAATAAATATATTCCAATAAACTTAATTAGTTCTTTAAAATAATTCTTTTACAGTTAAGGAAAACTCTATGAAGTCTTAAGAAACCTAAACGAGCTCCCGTAAAAAAAACATTTATACAATAAACACGTGTTTGATGTAAATTAAAAAAAAATAAAATGGTTTATTGAAAGTCATCAAAAAACATAATCAACTGGATAACTAGTTCTTTTAAATAATTGAAAAATGGAATTTAATAAGGCATACCTACATATTGATAAATCCATTAATAATAATTAGTAAAATATTAATAAACATTGGTAAATTACATATTATTTTTTTTAAATATACCTACTTACACATTATATACTTTCAACATTATAGTTTATAATTTATAAATTAAACTAAAAACTGATTGACATCAACGATTTATATATTATAAATGTTCCGGATAGGGTTGGGTATTTTATAAATCTTAAAATGTAATCACTAAATTTGACCGAATACAAAATTCAACTTTTCATTTTATACGAACAATAACCAAAAATTATTGGGAAATGGTAAACTCCTACAAATGTAGTGTTATCTCCTACAAAAGATAGTGTTAACTCCTACAAAAGATAGTGTTAACTCCTATAAAAGATAGTGTTAACTCCTATAAAAGATAGTGTTAACTCCTACAAAAAATTAATACCGTATTGCTGTAAAAAATATGAGTCTTGCAATATATTAACATATAAAATAAAAATGGTTGGAAAAATATAATAAAAATGTTTAAATGTTAATAAAACAATAATCATTATCATTTACGATTAAAACAAACTTTTTTTGAAAAAAATAATAAAAAATTCAATAAAACAATACTAAGTCATAATCATTTACGTATATTTTTGTGTCATACTTTGGAGATAAACTCTAAACGTGAAATTTCTCCTCGTATATATTTATCTTTTTGATTAAGTATAAATTGATATTTAGAAATAGTTTTTGCCTGTCTGCGTTGTATTGTATGACTGCTTCTAATTGTAATGTATGTTTCGGTCTGAATATCTTTCAAAACTTTCACGAATAAATGGAGATTTGGATGATGATGATAAAAACTACTATTAAATCTTGAATGAAATGATTCACATGTATTTGTAGTATAGTATATAATATGGATATAATCTAACCTTCGAAAATCATCATACAGCGTATAAACAAGCTCTATTCAAGCGTTTGTTTATTAAATAATGTATATTTATTATTTTCAAGTTATGATAATTTTGAGCCTTTTGTGCTTTTCAACTTCAAAATTGTAAATTTAAGTAATATAACCCTATTTTTTAAAGGGAAAAATTGCTATGTAGGAGATTACAATATCTTTGATTTTCAGGTAAACATTTTAAAAGGTTATTAGTGTAAGAGTTTACATTTAATGATAATTCAGGTAAAAAGGTTATTCGTGTAGGAGTTTACATTTGGCCAAATTATTTTGGTTTATTATATTAGAATGTTTGTATGAGCAATTATTTCAGATCAATGATTATCCATAATTGAATGAACAATAATCAGTTTATATAAATATAAATGTATAAAATAAATTAGATTATCGAAATAGTCTATGATTTAACGTTTTTTAATCTATAATAATCGATTTGCTTGGTTTTATTTTTTCAAATGACTTTTATTTAAGTAAAAAACAAAACGTTTACCGTATAAAAAAAATTCTGTCACTATTTTTATTAAACGACGATACGCGTTTTAATACAAAAACCTGTCTACAGAAAAAACTTTTACGTCTTGTAAAATAGCCAGAATTTGTTAATTTTTTCTTCTTTTAAGATGATTTATGCCTGTCAGATTGGACTTTAATTTCAAAAACTCTATTTCAAAAGTTGTAATCACAACAACATTTTGAGAATTTTTAAATTTATTTTTCTAGCATTATTTACAGTTAATTAAAAATTATTGCTTTAATGTGATAACCTGAATAATATTTTACTCTTGTATATAAAAAATTAATTATTAGATTCCGACAACTCTACGAGGCGTGATCGTTTTTCCTGTAAAGTAATTTTAGATCATTCAAATGGTTTTATATTATTTTTCTGTATAGGCACTCGGCTACATAACTAGAAATTTCCTGCTATTTTGACCCTTCATAAATTAATAACCGACACAAATTTAATTTTAATTCATGTTTTTTTTTTTTTACCGATTTATAACTATTATGTTCAATTCATATATATATTGCAGTCTGACATTTGTACTTGATAAAATTATATAGGTATATCAATGTATAAAAATGTAAGATTTAAAATCTTACTGTTCTAACTTCTAAATAGTATTAATTACCTACTATAAGTAATGATAGTAACATAAAAAGATCTTACTAAAACGGTTACGTCTTGAATGATAATCTACATTAGGTCAATTAAAATATTGAGTGTTATGATCATTTTGTATAATACGTTTTAAACACTGTAAACAGCAAAAACAATTAAGAAAACTTCCTTTGGGTAATATAGATAATAGGTAAAGTTCACACACCGTCAAAACAAAGGCTTTAGTATGTAAAATAAAATGTACAAAAAGTATTATACCAAATACAGCATAATGTATGCAAAGATATTCAATCTTTCAACAGGTATCAATAGTGGATGGTACACTAAATATACTAAATATATGATAGGATCTGATAACTGCAGGTTATAATATATAAACACATGCCTATATAAACGAGTGTACGCTAGCCTATATTATTTTTATTATATTGTATTCGCGGGCTTGTAAAAATTGTTATTTTTAATTTTTCTGCGACACTCCATAAAATAAAAACAAAATCATAAAAGAAAAAAATAACTAGGTAAGTATACGGGGCGGTGTTATATTTAATGTTGCTCACTAATTTTCTCATTGAAGTTTTAAAAAAATGAGCATTTGATCAACTTTTTTATCAATTTTAACTTAACACAATTTCGCTTTAATCTTAGGTTATATTATTTAATTTTTATAAATACCTATAAGTACTTATAAGTTATAATCAACTATAATGTGTGCATAGTAATTATATAGGTAATACATTTTACGGATAATACATCAAAGTTCTAAGAAAAAAATGTTTCTTTTGATTATAGGTGGGTCATTAAATATAATAATTAATAACCTATATCTGTAATCGTCTGAGTGTGTAAAGTAATGTGTTTTTTTCAAAAATAAATGCGACAACACTATTATTATAATAATAATAATTATTATTATAGTTATTATTGTTATTATTATTATTATTATAGTTATTATTGTTATTATTATTATTATAGTTATTATTATAGAATATGTTTTATATTATAATAGCGTTCATAGCGTTTAATGTCTATTAATTTTGTTTAATCGACGAAGAAAATTCGTATTTATTGTCATGCGTTATATTACACGGATAACGTCCTGCAAGTACCTACATAACGTATATTTTCAGTACCAAACTACTCATACTACATAATGCGCATAATACACCACCCACGACCCACAGCTACCCGCAGCACCGCATCGTCATCGTCACCGTATAACGACGCGTGTGAATTTCTAAGGGTTCATATTTTACAAGGAAAACGTCACAGTTATTACCGTCGAGCGATCGTGGCAGTCGGAGGGTGGGCCGTATACCACCTATCATACACGTATACCTATATACAGCGTTACCTACGACGTGCGCCGCAAAATGTAACGCAATATACCTGGTCACCGGTTCCGGAACGTTTCGTGTTTCGCGCGTAAAACCCTTACGACGGCGGCGTTTCCCGTCACACGTCTACATTGTATACGCACATGTATATATATATTTATATATATATACAACACACGGTAAAACCGCACTGTTTCCTGTTGTACTGATTTGATATGAAACAGTTATTTTTTTTTTGTACTTTTGCGTCTCTTTCATTTTATATCGCCAATCCCCTCATACCCCCGCCCTTGCTCATCCTCAAACCACGAAAGCGCTTTAACCTTTTGTCAGCGTCACGTTCTCACCGCACGAATATATATTTTATATTATATTATATTATTAATATGACGCTATGCTAACTACCGGCCTGCGCCACCACGCCGATTTCGTTCGAGAGGTTTCGAATTCGTGTTTGTCAGCTATTTCCCGTCGTGAAGGCAATATAATATATATTTTGTATTATTATATTATATTATGTGTGTGGACGGCATGTATTATTATCTGTACGTACCTGGGAACAAAAAAAAAATAATAAAAAAATTATTCAATTTCAATTTTCAAAGTTGTACTATAATAGGTTCATAATAATTTTAACGATTTTTAATCAACTTCTCGCGAATTTATATACTAGACTATAATAATATTTCAAATGAAAATTCCACGTGCATTGGCGAAAAGGTACCTAAGTATAGTTGTTCAGTGGAAAGGGTGATAGTGCTTACACACCGAATTATTTTTACTACAATTATTATTTTATTTTTAATTAATAATATTATGTAATACCTAATAAGCTTTATTCTTATTTTTTTTTATATTAAAAAGCCATTATTTTAACTCTAGAACTTTAGTCATAAGTTAAGAGGAGTATTAAATTTTAAACAATGAACATGACATGAAAAACGATTTTGAGCAGAAGTCATAATGCTCAAAATATTGTTATAAAATATAAACGTGTGTGCTTTAAATTAATATCATCGTTATTTGGACAAATAAACTGTTGGTAGTTAAAAATGTAGGAACCTGCAGCCATACGAAAAAAAATGTAGGTACCTTTAATATTTAAAGTATACAATCTGCAATACGATCGGCAAGGCGATAAAAAAGCATACAAAAAATAATATAATAAATTAAAATCTTAAACATTTAAGTTTGTTGTAATTCTTGACTCATAAAGTCATAAACTAAAATACAAAATAATATACCGGGTGATACATTTAAAGACTCTCATTATTTCAAAAACTATTAACGTTTTAATATATTTACCTATTCAGTAAGGTTCATAATCCATCTACCTATTATAGTTATAACTGTTATACGTAATAGGTGACTTAACTAATTTCTAAAATTCTATTTTTGAAATAATCCTAATAATATTCTGCTCTAGAGTACCTATGAACTGGTACTATGTATTTATGAAATTAAAAATGTATGTTGTAATTCAAAAAAGTAAAACATAAAGAGCAGTAAAAATACAATCATTCCCAAAAATGTTGTTTCGTAACAACTTAAAATTATGTGAAAGAAATATTTTAAAAAACTTAGATGTTTTCTGAATTAATAAGTTACTTACGTTGAATGGATCACTCCACATGAATACAAAAATTATTAAGTTAATTAGAGAAGATGTTATGAAAGATTTACTTAAAACCCTAAATTAATTTAATTTACATAACATTTTTACTAGCAGACACATCGGTATTATATAAATTTGAGTTAGTAAAAATCAACTTTTTAATAATTAATTAGTTAAGATCAAAATTAAACCAAATTAACTTTAAATTATTATTAAATCAATAATTCTATGAGGTCTTATAAGAACTAATTATACATAATATATACCTTAATTTTATCAGTTAAAATATATTTGTTGTTACCTATTATATTATAGTAATTAGTAGGATTTCTTCCTGATGCAAAGTAATTTCAAAATATTTTTTTTTTATTTACCTATATACATAAATTGTTTTAAATAATTACAAATATAATATTATTAAAAACTCGTAAAATAAATATTAAACAAAAAATTATAAAACAAATCAAGAGAAGAGAATTATTCTTTTAACCAAATTACGGATTGGTAAATACTAAATAGTAAAATTTATGGTTTACATTTATGGTTAATATTTACCGTTTCCAGTATAACTGATTTTAATTATTTAATTGTAATGTGTAAAATAATAACACTGGAAAACTTATAATTTTACCTAAGTGATTTTTTTTACAAAAACACTAAAGGCAATGCTATAAATGCAATACCTACATTTTATACAAAAATAATATAGTTTTTGAATATTTGTGATTTGATTATTTATTTTTACTAAGCAATCTCGGGTTCTGAAACCTGACATTTAAATATTTTAAACTTGTTGAAGACATCAGGCAGTTATAACCTAACAATTAAAAATATATATTATTAATTACAATTTATTTTACAAAATATTTAAATTTTAAATTAACAACGTGAATCTAATTACATTCTAATCCATTAAAATTATTTATTTATCATCGTTCAATCTTACTTACGGCCAATTAAATAATAATAAAATAAATTAAGTACTTAAACTCAAGTACGTTACTTATTATATCACACATAGATAAAAAATAAATATTACCATTTTTTTTCAGATAATTCATTGGCCGTTGTGTAAAACAAAAACATGTAAATATTAATTAAATATTTGTTCACTTAATGTTTTCTGGATTCATTTTTTTTATTAAACTTTTTATTCTTTTTTAACCTAATAATACAATTAACTTTTTTAATTACGTATGTATTCACCATAAGGGAAACATTTAACTGTGTATATGTAAAATATACAGTTTCACATTTCAACAAAACAACGGTGGAGCATAACCATTAAACGGTAGGGTCACTTGTTTTAGTTTACCCCATGTAATTCGGATGTCAAAACACAACTTCATTAGCGGTCCGTCAAAAACACGCAAATTTGTCTTAATGTCCAAACTGTTTTGATTTCTATATAGGTATAATGGAAATTTTGGCCATGCAATTATTAAAGTGCCTCCAGCCAAAGATATTCTAAGAAAATAATACATTACTAACAAGGTTAGGTTAGGTTAGGTTCTAAAAAAATACGGTAATTTCAAAACATTATTCTGAGAAAAATAACGAATTCCTCACTGTACATAATATTATAATATATACCCAGATATAAAAACTGTTAAGGAAGAAGCGAACAATGTCTTGACACTAACACCTTAATCCATGACTTATCAATCAACGTAATTCCTGATAAATTTGAATACGTCCGTAGCAAACAGTGCGTAGAGACTTGTCAAACTAATAAAGTAATAAATAAAAAAAATTACAAAACCAAATGAGAAGCGTCATCACTTATGGGTTTCTTGTTCCATCCAGCTATGCGTGTAAATTTGTAAAATAATTTTAAACATTACAATACATTCTTATTGTATCTGAAGGTGCAGATTGTGTTTATAAGAAAAAAAAAAACAATGTTTATAATTCGTTATTATATTATATTATTTATACTATAGTAGTTATAGTTCGTTGAAGAAAACAACCATGGATTTTTTAAATAAAATCTTGTCTATATACAATCAATCCTTTTGATATTAAAAATAAACTCAAAACAAAACAATTACATTTTAACAATGAACAAAAATATTAACATTATAAAATCTCCTCTGGAATAAATCTAATAAACGGTCATTAAATAAATATTTAATTTTATTAAGTACTTTTCATTAAAAATGTCAAAGAATAATAACATTTCTGATTAAAATATTTTACTGAAAAAAAAAATGTTAAATACCATTAATTAAAAATGTTATTGTACACTATTTAGTAATGAAAAGAACTTTCAGTCTTTATACTCTATTATAAATTGAATCTAAATAACTGTGCTAACATAAGTAGATTAATTCGTGGACTATTGTCTGCGTGCAATTAGTAATCAGTGTTAGAATAATGTACTACCTACCACATATTACCAAAATATTTGAAGATACCTACTCCAATGAGTAAACTATTATTTGAACAATACTAATAACAATATGTAGATTAGAGTATTATTATATTTACCTACATATCCTAGTTTCAAAAAAAAAAATATGAAAACCGTGTGAAATAAACCTAACCCCATAATATTCCTCAACATTTAGTCATAGTTTTGAATTTAACACATTACTTTTTGTCTTTTTCTAATGTTGATATTGGCCATTGGGTAATGACATTACATTTTTGTGACTAATTATTCTGTATTGATTTATATTCATTGATTTACATTGTTCCAAGTTTGAGTTTGAATTATTTTATTTGGTTAAGCCATGCTTTAAATTGTATACCTTATACTTTAATATTATAGGTTCTATAAATATAGTATATTTATATTTTGTTTGTATTATCATTGATATGTATATTGTTAGGTATACCATGGATATAGTTTTATATAAATGTACGTTATAATTATCGTTTTCTAATAGTACTATTATTGCCGTTATTTCTAATAAGTAGAAAGAAAAAGAGTAGATTTATTTTTCTATGAACATTTTCTTCCGGTGAAACAATTTTAGAATCATGTAATAAGGAGCAAAAAAAAAGATTTGGTTTTGTACAATAACGATCCATCCTGTCAAATACTACAAATTCTTGAGTTATACGCCTGGACAATATAGATTTTTTTTTTAATTATCTATGTATTTTGCAAACGGTATGAGTCTAATTGCCTATATAATATTATTATATTTTTAATAATCGTGAACATTATTAATAATGAAAACATTTTAATGTCACTTTATCAGCAAATTATTTGAAATAAGAACTCAGAATTTGTGTTTTTATTTATCTAGATTAGGAATTTATACTAAACTATACTGATTCATCAAGTATGCTCACCCCCATTCTTCACTTTAATAATGTATTATTCAAATTTTGATTATTGGAATTTTTAAATATACTCATAACATAATTTAAAACTCTTGATCTTTTTGAGAACAGGGTCATGTGGTGATACTAACTACTGTTTTTTTTTCAATTAAGAACCCCCTCCCCTTTTACTGTGAATTATTAAGTGAATAATTTTTTTGAACATTCTAACCAAAATTTAAAATTTTAACGCATAGTTTTATAGTTATTAACATGTTGATACTAAAGATAATAGTCCTTAAAAATAGTTTTACAAAAATATAAAGTGGATTATGTAATATTGGGCCAAATATTTATTATTCTGGACTATTTTAACAAATTCTCAATGTTGATAGATTAGTATAAATCACTTAAATTTTCAAACCACCAAATCTCTCATATCTTCTAAGTCTACCATCATAAGCCAATATCCTTAGCCTACAGAGTTAAATAACTCAGAAACCACTCGTTAAAATGTCAGAAAAACAAATGTCCATTAAAAAATATACATTAGAAAAGTGGAGTTTTATATAATCACAGGACACTGTTCACAAAACAATTCAAGAATTTGAAAATATGGTTTTTTAGTATATTTTTAACCAATTTAAAGTGTGAGAATAATTAGCAGATAATAAAAGAAGAAAATTGATCATAAAAATTATTTAATTAAAAAAAACGGATGAAGTAGTTATTAGTTTATTTTATTCTGAAAATATTAACAAATTATAATATGTTGATAAAGTAGTATTAATTATCACAATTTTCCAATCATCGTGGCCCCAGATATTTTTAATCCTTAATCGTGGACCTATTATCCTTAGTAGGTACACAAAGTTCAATAACTCAAAAACTGGTTAGATTCTTGATTTAGATACATCAACATTTTTGAGAAAGTTATCTAAATAACTATTTACTAACAAAAGTGAAAATCTTATTTGAAAAATAAGAAATTGATATGCCCACAAGACCCTCCTTAAATATATTCAAAATCAAAGTCCTTATTGTCTAGGTACTTGAAAATTCCAAAAATAATGATATAATTAAATTCATTAACTAGTAAACGAACAAATTGGGGGTGAGCATGCTTATTGAATCACCCTGTATAATATATGATTTATATTTTGTTTTGGTACATATAAAGACCATTTTCCTCTAAAATACCTACCTTACAGAGTTTGATAGGATGGTGCCCACATTTACCTAATAATCAAAACAATAGTAAAAGAATTTCCTAACAAAAATGATCAATAGTTAAACATTTTTGATAAGATATCAGTTAAAAAAATAATACCAATAAATTAATTCTGAAGTTATACTACATATATAGGTGCTCGTCCACGCAACAGAAGCGTGTCATAAATGCTTTTACAGACATACGCCTACCGGCAATACCCAAAGCTTAGGTATAAACGATTATTGTTTATGTCACAATTCTCGCTAAGTCTTAATCTGAAACGTGTAATTTATATTAATAAACTAATGGAAATGGAAATGTAAAGTATATTTTGAAAGATTATAACTTTAAACGCCTGCAATGTAATTAAAAGTAATAACTAATAACCGAAATGATCTTAATTTATTTTATTATGTGTTTGATACATACGTTATACTAAAGGAAGAATAACAAAATAAATAGAATTGTCATATTTTGTCAATAATATTAAATAATAATCAAAAAATAATAATACACATGCAAAGAGTCAACTTTATCAATAATATCCAGCTATAATTTTTATTTTAACTGTTGTCCAACAATACAGTGAAATAAAAATATACATATTTTTTTTTAATTTGGCACACCACTTATTTCAATTTTTACGTATCTAACCTAACCTAGCCTAGCCTATAGTAACTAAAATATTGGTGTTATTACTAATTACTTACGAGAACAAGCGTATTAAAATCATTTGTGCCACCGCCTATAGTAATAGAATCAGTGCTCAATGAATATTACAATACGACTCAGTAACCGAGTAAGACACTAATACCTACCAGTGTTTGATTTCCGGTCGGTAAGTACAAGTATATTTAGTTATATGCGTAATACTATCGTTTCCGGTCTCAGACATCACGATACTGTGGTTGCGACGACAGTGGCCGTTCAACACGATGATTGTATATTATAATATGGTTCGCTCAACGATTTGTTGACTTTTCGTTCGTCTTAGTACGTCATATATTCGCAAATCTGTTTTACGTATGCGCTTAACGAGTGTCATCAAAGGCCTATTTAAGGATAGCCACCGGGAACATTATCATGAATATCCAAAATTATTATGAATTCGACTCTACTTTACACAAAAAAATACCAAAAGTTAAAATATTAGTAGTGTATAACAACTATGGGCTATTAATATTTAAAAACTGTTGAAATATAGAAAATGTGAAAAAGGCTGGCAGGCTGCTATAATACTAATAAATTTATTTTTTATTTATTGTAAACTATTCGCAACATCTATAGCCATTGGACGTAAAGTAAATATATATATATACATTTTAATATTAGATACTAGTATGTATAATGTATATATAGAATATAAAATAAATAAGCTAAATTGCTAGTAATATTAAGTGCACTCGCCACTCATGAGACGAATATAAAGACGAATAGACGATGAACTCCGACGACTGCAGTTATGACTTGGCTTTGTTATAAAGAATAACACATTACCAACATATTATAATTAAAATAAAAAAAACTTTTTATTGGGTAATAAGAAATTTGTTTTCTAATCTTAATTATGGAAATTAATAACTTACTAGATTATAGTTTTTTAACCACTTTTAAGTTATGACAATGTTTTATTTTATTTGTCACAGCCCAGTTATAATTGTATTGTAAAAATACTTATATTAAGTATACAGTATAATTCTAATTGTAATAGTTACAATACGGTCAGAGGTTAATGATACAACTATATGCATCTCCCTGCGCCAATTTTGTAACCTAAAATTTAAATGATATTGTGTTCGTAGGTATATATTATTATATTGTATTTTCTTATTTAATAATTGTAGGTATAGTACAAAGGTTCCAAACATTTTCTACTGAGCGTCGCTCATTTTTAACGTAGGTTTTCTCATGACGTCCTTCCATAAGTCAAAGCATAACTAATCATAAAGAAGCCACCGCCATATTTTGAGTTTCTAAATTATTTTTAGACCAGATAATATTCCACGGCGCGTCGGCGCCCATGTAAAAACACCGTGGTTCTCTAAGACGCGGTGTCACACACTTTAGGAACCACAGTAAAAATAATGATATACTATATTATCATATTTACAATTTTTTTATTTTTTTTCTGGTAAAAATGTAGAGTAGAAGAATTTCATTAATTTTAAATTGTAATGGATACGTCATACGGACTGATGAGTACCGAAGATGTATAATATATGATGTGTAATATACATTTAATTGAAAAACTCTTGGGATGATGTTAATAATACAAATATAATATAACAAATTTAAATTAAATACCTATACCTCCTATGAACTGTTATGGAAGGTTACTATGGGATACGGATTTGATGCCAATATGCTAAGAAAGACATGGTAACAGCTTCAGTCCACCCTCGGTATAACTCAGAAGATTCCAATTAGCTAATTGGAAAAGTGTTCTTAAACGGTGTCATTAACGATGTAGAATACTTATTTGAGTCAGAAACCTAAAAGAACACTTAATCCTACACTTTCTAATAAAACATAAAAACAGAATCAAAAACTATACACACAGTATTAAATGAATTTTCTAAATACTAATAATACTGATAACGTTAAATCAATAAATAAAATTAAAAACCAACTAAACTCTAATATAAATTAAAAATGATAAAATAAATATATTTTTTTTTTAATAAATCATTTGTAGTTATATAATATATACTATTAAAATGAATGTGATGTTGCAATACAAATTTCTATTTTTCAATTACCTAAGTTAGGTAGGTACTTACCATCTATTTATTTGTTTTTAAATTAATTAGGTAATAACTAATTTATTTGTCTAACACTGTTAGTTTCGTTTTATTATGTAAAAGTTGTTTAGCATCATAGAATAGTAGGTTACCTAGGTAGATACTTAGCTATATAAATTTATTTTACTGTTTCAGTATTAACAAACCTTTAGTTTTATACAACATTAAATTAAAATACGTCTTGAAAAAAAATTGTTTTCTAAAAAAAAATCAGTCTTAGTTGTAAATCGATAAAATTTCTCACCATTAATCATTATGAAATAGAATTTAAGAAAAGCCAATGGTTCGTATTGTGTAATCATTTTATAAAAAACGTAACAAATGTCAAACAAAATAGGCCGTGGGAAAAATAATTTAGTAGGTACCTGCATTTAAAAAAAATAACAGACTACAGTGTCCCAGTGTCCCAGGTCCCAGGTCCTTAGTACAAGAGAGTTTATTACAACATAGTTTTCAGTCAAAACAATTACTTCTTTCTTTTTTTTTTTTTTATTGGGTAACTCGCGGCATCATAGACCATTGGGTGTGGGGAAGGCACTGTAGGTTTTTAAATTGGGTAGATACACGTGTTTGTTGTATTTTGGCAGAATTTCTAATGGGGCACCTGTAGGTTTCTGCCGTGCCACCGGGGGGGGGGGGGGGGAGGGGATGGCGGCACTTGTTCTCCGGACACCATGACTTGCCCGAAGAAAAATGCCGCCCGCGGCCAAAGTATTGAACTCGGGTCGGCTGCGTTGCAGCCGACGCTTTAGTCCGCTCAGCCACTCCGCCCCCCAACAATTACTTCAGTAATCTATGAACAACATGAACAATAAACGTAATTGAAATAGTTAAATACATTATATTAAATTGCACTTATTTACACCATTAGAACTGTTTGAAATAATCTCAAATTAAATTGAATCAATAGTTTAATCAAGCAACAAGTTAATACCAGATGAGTAAATATTCTGATTAAATTTATTTCTTACAATCTCGTCTCAATCCGATCACACACGACTGGTGTATAGGTACTTAGCAAATATTGGTCACTGGTAGCACTTGACAAGTATTGGGCTGGTCATTGGTCATATTTTCTACACAGCTGGTGTTCTTGACCAATGGTAAAGACTAGTAACAATTGGCAAATATTGGGTATAGAACATAAATGTCTTGTTATATTAATATTTTATAAATCACACAACCAGACAAATATAATGATCAAAATCATTGTAAAACCAATAAATTCATAGTTTCATATATAATTTATAATATATAATACTTTGGTTATTGTAAATGACAATATATTTAAAGTGTAAAACAATCATAAACAAATCGATGAAGATGCTGCAATAATAATATACAATAAGCCAATTAACTGTTAAATCGAAAATACTTATAAATAATAATTAATAGACATAAAATAGAAATTCCACAGACCAGGCAACGTATACAATTACAAAGAAATTATATAAGTAATTATATTACAGCAATTTATTATCTTCTATAGAGAAATTATTAGGAAGGTACTACTATATTTTATGTCAGCTTAATCATTTGGCTAAACACATTGATATATTAATTAAATAAGAACATAATGACAATACAATTGAATAGGAAATCCTTAATAAAAAAATGAGTGGCAATTTCAATGACAAAATTAAGAACCATTAAATTACATTATAGTGGTTAAATAATTTCTTTAAACAAGAATTATATCTGCATACCAAAAAAATTCTAACCTTAGTTATAAAAGTACAGCGATCATTTAAAAACAAGTTAATGAATTATAGTTAACTAAAACAAAGAAGTTTATATTCATATTAAATTTATCTAGGTGCAACCTACTTGCTAACTATTATAAAACAAAATATAGGTAATTAAAATAATGAGTCCATAATTTGAAGAAAATGTTTTTATTTAAATATGTAACTTAATGATAAAATAAATTAAAATATACCAGGCAGTTTTACGAATTAGTTTTAATATTTAGGTACTACCCCTATGTCCTAAATCTTAGGTATCCACGCCAATTGGCTAAAATAAACATACCTACCGTAAACTACTTGGAACACTGACAATGAAGGAATAACTCGCGTATTCTGTAGACTTTGTTTTTGATCTTTTTGAACATTAAAACGTTGCCAATTTTCTGGAAGATATTTTTATTACATATATAATATCTTTATGGACAATAATATATAATGATTAAGTTATCTAATAGTTCAAACGAAATCCTGTCAAATGTCCAATCAATTCTTTACTAACTATGGTCAATTTAGCCTAACTTAGAGGTCCTCAATTTTAAACATAAGGAAGTAAATTCAGAAACATACAAACACAAATTAAAAATTAAAAATACGGTATACGACAACTAAAAATCTATTGATATAGTCAAATGATTATGACAGATGAAAATTACTCAATTGATCGATTATAAAATATGTTCTTGTATTAATATTATGTAAAATAACTTGAAATGTTCAATAAATTAGTTAGGTTAGTTTTATAAGGATTTTCGATGGGGGTTTATGGATTATGGATATAAAAGCATTAAATATGTTTTGTTGATTAAATAAGAACCCTTCAGCCCTTATAACCCCTCCCCCCTTATATCCGCGACTGGTTTAGTGCATATTACATAGGTACTAACATAACTAACATATTGATGCGTTGTCATACATTATACGTAATAATATGTAGCAGAAATATCCTATAATTGATAGATTATTGTTGATTGCTATGCAGATCTGTTGCCTGTCAAATACGAACATACGAGACTTGAGTGCAATTATATAGTGTTATTTTTTTTTACTTACAAGACTCGCGGATAGAAAGTTAAGTCGCTTATAAGACTCAAAATCACCTGGAACGTATCCAAATACATAAAAATAAGTCAGTTATAGGACTCGTCACCTTAGCTATAAGACTCAAATTTCGTTAAAAAACGGTTATAAAATAATGTAGATATTTTTAATAAAATGTTGGAATAAATTAGATTTAAAAAATATTAGTAGTAGTGTCTTAGTGGTATTAATACATTCCTTTTGGTACAACAATCAATATCGCACTTCAAATGTATTACAATTATCGTTACTGTATTGTAAGGTATACATTACCTGTCAAGTTATCGCACTTCACATTTATCGCAATGAATTTTCGTATTCGTAGTACAATCCAGTCGTCATTCGAGTTTCAACACCACACAGTCCTTTATTGTTTTTAAATTAAAATGACAAAATAAAGTTAATAATTAATTAAAAAAATGTTTTCGTTTCTTTCCCGACTTCGTCTATAAGGTTCATTTGGTTATAATTTGTAAGACTAGCTTTGTGCTGGTCCCAGAGTGTGTCTTGAACTTCTATAAGCGACGTCCACTGTAGGTAGAAAATGTAATACCTACTCATGTATATTAGAAAATGTCCAACCATTTCAACGACAAAGCATGGTTGGGTGAGAATACGCTGTCATGTCAATATACCAGAATAGTCCACTTAGAGTCACCATTACTACCCAGTACCAAAACGTCAACGAAGGCCGTTATGGTATGTACGACGTCTCAGTGTGGTGGGTCCTCCTTTTCAACCACGTTGGCGTGATGCGCGAAAAGGAAAATATGCGATGAACTACGTGGACGTCAAATGGAAGATGATGCGTGCACAACCGGGACGGGTCCGGAAACTCATATCCTGGTTAAATGTTCACGCATCATGAACCACTACAATTCTCGAAAGTATAATATGTTATTATGCTTGCGATAAGTATAAATAAATGAACATCGTGTGAAACAACCAACGAGTCGTTGCGTGTGTTTTAATTTCAAATGGAAACATCATAGATCGTTGAATATAATACATTATGCTAATATTACGATTCATGAAAAATAATACGAAAAATAATTGTGGTCTAACGTTTTACCGCATTCTGCCACCCGTATACAGGGTAATTCACCAAATTTTGGAATTTTTAAATAATCCTTAGACCATATTTTTGAATACTTAAAAATGTTTGTACCATTTAAGTAATATAGTGGCAAAAACTTCTGTTTTTTTTTTCAAACGAGAACTACCCTTTTTATTTTAAATCAGTCCATTTTTGTAAATTGTTTTTATGGATCTTAATAAAAATTTGTACGAGTTCAGCTCATTTAACTGTATGTATGTATATCAAAGATAATAGTCCATGGTACTAGCCAACTGGGAACCATAAATTAACAATTTTAAAACTTAAAATCATAATAATACCTATTAAATAACAGTACCTAATCAATTTTCAATTTCAATTTTTTTATTGAGAACATGCATATTTAATTCCCTATTCCAAAGTAGAATGTTTTTGAAGTACTTCAATACATAGAAATTAAATTTTGTATGAGTAATTTACGAGCTATATAATATGAGTATTTAAACATTAAATGAGTGGATGGGAGTGGTACTCGGGTAACCAGCAAACTGTTGGTCCATTTTTATTATAAGTTACAACGTAATTAAAAATTTAATACGTCATTTATTATAATTGTCATACTGTTTTTAATAATTTTTGGATTTATTTGTTTGTTTTTCTTTATATTATTAAAAAATAAATGCCTAAATATAATTAAAATCAAAAACTAATATTTTAATGCATAAACTTTAAGTTTATATAATTATTAAAACATTACTATTTTCGAAAACATTAAGTAATTTATCATTTCACAAATGTTGGGGAGATTTCGTATTTCAAAAGTTTGACAGAAGATATGTGTTGATTGATTCCAGTAAATAAGTTTTAACAATTTTGGCAAAGAAATAATAGAAATATTTATAATGAAATAAAGTATGATAATTAAAATAAACACGGGTTTATCATCGTTTAAGAGTAAACAGTTGCTATATTTCTTATAATGTTAAATTGTTGTCCAAGCAAATATCCGGTAAAACTTAATACTGTTGATATTAGCCATCAGGGATATAAATATGCATACATAATATTATATTGTAATATTGTATATACCAAATAATAGTGTCACATAGGAAATGGTTAAAAGTATTTTATTTAAAGACATTGTTTGTTTTGTTTTAATTTTTCATTTACAAATTTGAACTTATTTTTTCTTAGAAATAAAAATAAATACTTAATTTAAACAAATTTAAATAAATATAACTACCTATATCAAAAATATTAAAAAAATATACTCAATTTCTTTTGGCAAAAACTTCAGAATATATAACAGTATGATAATTTGGCGTAAACATTTTATAGGTCATGGCAATAGTAAAAATTCAAAGATTAAGTATATTTTTAAATTACAGTAGGATTATAATATTGTATAATAAAGCTATTAAAATAATTATTCATTCATCATTTATTGAACAAAAAAATAATAGGAAATGTGGGCATGTCACCACCAAGTGGTTTTCTTCTATCAAAAGTTATTTCGCTGTCATATTATTCAACTATCACATATTTTTATTCAGCCTTAGGGCACATATTATTATATAAATCTTTTAAAAATAAAAATCATTGAAGCAAATATAAAAATATCATGCTTATTATGTAATTAACAATAAATCAAGACATTATTATTTTATTTCAAATATTTAAGCAATTGGAAAAATTGATTATTATTTTAAACATTATATCATATCATCCTGAAAACTGTCACCTATATTATACAGGGTGATTCACCTACTATAGCTCACCTCTTTTATTTTAGATTCTGAGCGAAGTGATGAATGTATTGATTTTACAATGATGTGTTTTTTTTTAGATTCTGAGCGAAGCGATGAATGTATTGATTTTACAATGATGTGTGTTTTTTTTTTATTTTTTTATATTTTTTTTTTTGTGTCTGTCATCACCTTTTAGGACAGTAAAAGTGCTTGGACTTCTTCAACAGAACTTTTCTGATAGGAAAGTGAATCTAGTTGGTACTTTGGGGGGTCAAAAGAAAAAAATTCCCAGTAGTTTTCAAAAGCGACGTGAAAAACAAAAGAAAAATTAAGGAAAGACTGGAATTTTTACGCAAAATCTGTTTTCGAGAAAATCGATTTTGGTTTTTGGTGTAACTCTAAAACAAATGACCGTAGGGACATGAAATTTTGTCTAAATGTTTATATTAGCATTTTCTATACACCATACAATTTTGAAAATATTTTGACTCTTTTTGAGGTGTTTACGGACATTGTCATTTTCCATTTTTTTAGTTTTTTTTTCTATAAATATCAATAAAATTTTATCTGTTGAATAAAAAAGCTTGAAAATTTAATAGAAGGCTCCTAGGTTATTGTTTCAAAGGCAGATGAAAAAAATTAAAAATCCTTGGTCACAGTTTTTATTTATAAGCATTTAAAGTTCAAATCTTGACAAAATTCGGAAAAATCACGAAAGTTAACAAATTATTTTGAGTTGAGAATTCATAAAATTTTTATTTATAATTCTAAGATTTGAAAATATAATACAAAATTATCCATAAGTTTTTCTACCTTAATCAAAAAAAAAATTTCTACAAGAAAGTCAAATTAAATTTTTATGAGCGTTTGAAATTCATATTTTTACAACATTTGATATTCACTTGATATAACGATTTTCTTATTTTGTTGTAATTAAAAAACGTTTGACTGTAGATAATTTAAAATTGATAATTGAAAATTTCACTGAATGCTTGTATTAGAATTTTCTATACACGATAAAATGTTGAAAATAATTTGACTCTTTTTGAGCTGTTTGCGGACATTGTCAGTTCTCAATTTTTTTAGTTTTTTTTTCTATAAATATCAATAAAATTTTAATTGTTGGGTAGAAAAGCGTGGACATTTTATGCAAGGCTCCTGATATAATGTTACAATAGCAGTTGAAAAATATTAAAAATACATAGGCACAATTTTTTTTATAAGCATTTACCGTTCAAATTTTGACAACATTTATCAAATTTATAATTTATTAATTATTTTGTGGTTAAAAATGTATAAAATGTTTAACTTTTATGGCTAAAGATTGAAAATTTAAAACAAGGCCACGTAAATAGGTTATATATAAATTACTTTATTCACAATAATATCATCAAATATACTTGGTAATATCATAGGCTGACTGACCGTTTTTGCTCAGAATCGTTTTTCTTATACAATGATATTATATCATTGAATTCAAATTTAACACCATCCATTACAGTGACCCACTTGTAACCTACTGTACAGCAGAGCGACATCCACTTATCCACCTTTTTAATAATGAATTTATTGGTATTCACATTTTTAAAATTTTTATGAATGCTCGTATTTTAAGATTACGTTGTGAAATAAGTATTTAAATATTCTAAACAACTTAGAGATAGATTTTGCAGTGATTCAAACTTCATTTTTTCAAATGAAAACAAAATTCTTTGCTATATTTCAATTAGATGATTTTTTTGAAATCAAATTGTAATATAATTCTAACAAGTAGTTTTTAAGTTTATTAAACTTTGTGTAACATGAATAACAAAATATAGGTATTCTTTAATAATGGTATATTCGTATCACATAAAATACAAAACAGAAATGATATTTAGTCTAGTGACTATCACTAATAAATTATAACACAAATAGCATAAAATATTAATATATTGTATAGTTAATCACTACCTACGTCCTACATAGTTATCAATATAATTGTTGTAATT
Source organism: Metopolophium dirhodum (assembly GCF_019925205.1). Lineage (NCBI taxonomy): Eukaryota > Metazoa > Arthropoda > Insecta > Hemiptera > Aphididae > Metopolophium > Metopolophium dirhodum. The sequence continues at coordinate 18,306,346 of NC_083563.1, read as the reverse complement.
TTTAAATGATTATTAAAGTCATGGTATTTTCTAAGTATATTATCATAGACATTAATCTTTAGTAAATATAATTATATACATTTTATTAACTCCGAAATTACTCATTCGAATTTCCATTTAGGTATATTAACGTTATCATAAAAATCATAGACTTAATAATTTACAAAAAAAGGGTGGTTTTCATTTTAAAAATAAGAAGTTAGTATCACCATAGACACTCCATTAATTGCATAAAAATCTTGAGTATTTAAAAGTATAACCCTTGAGTATTTATACTTAAAAACTACAATACTCAAAATTTTAATAAATGCATAATTATAAAAAAAAACTGGAGATCAGTATGCTTGGTGAATCACTCTGTAAATAAATAAAATAGGTTCAATACAAGTCATACTTTCCTCCAGCACACACAATGACATCATTCCAAACTATTGGACACATCTGTCTGCCGCCAATTTCAGGACCAGAAGATTTAATATCGTTTAGGCATATCAGTAATAATACTGGATAGAAAAGCAAAAAATGAAAAGAGAATAGAAATAAGAAAAAAATCGTTTTTGAAACGAATTTAAAACTCTTATCTTTTCGAGCACATAGCAGTCAGCTGTTCTTGTTCACACGAAATACAGAAAACTACAGACAGTAGTAAAGGAAAGGAAAAAAATCCGTTAATATTATTATTATACATTATAATATTACGTACGATACTACTATGTACCTACATTCCACCTACACAAATAGGATATTTGCATTTTCAAATAATATACGACTCAACATAGGTTCCCTCTATTTTTAGGTTATAATTATAACTTAATACTTATTATATAATTCAGTCTAGTTTGTTTCCAAAATCTATGTGAAAATTGATAATTTATTAACTAAAAATAGTTTTTAATACTAATATAGGTAGGCAGAAAATTTAGCAAATAGATATATTAAGGTATACAATCAATCAATTCATAGTTAATAATATTAATATCATTATAATAGATTGCACACAAAATATAATATGTAACATTATTTTGTCAGCAAACTACTAAATTTCGATAAAGTTCTACAATAATTTTGAATTTTTCAATAACTATTTATTTGAGTGTACCTATATAACAACCACAGACATTGACATACATGCAAAAATATGGAATGTGCGAACCAAAAATATCAACAATTAGCTATTTATATCGCTGTATATAGGTTGTAGCAAAACGTCAATTATATGAGTATTAGAACGTCAGTAAGAGTACCTAACTAATAAAAATCACTTTATTCATTAAAAAAAATAATTTTGGGGTTAATTGGAGAGGTCGTAATTTACATACGATTGCCCACGCCCAGGCAGCGTGAACTTCCCAATCAATTTATTGTTAAATAGATGCAAAATTGTCGAAAATACCATTAATTATTTAAAGTATAATTGATTCTTCTATTTCCTACTATGACAATTATAGTATTCTGTGCTTACATTAATTTAATAATATTTAATTTAACTTAATATAAACAAAATAAAATATGTTTACAAATTTACTGTTGAACTATGTCATATAAATAAACACATTCCTAAATTATTGATATTTTTGTATAGGTATTAGTAAAATCATTTAGTATTTTAAATTTTACAACAATATTCATTGATATGATTAATTTTTACATTATAAATATACGAGCTGAACTCTAGTAATATCACAAAATTCAATTGAATATTTTGAATAATATGTATATTCCACTATAGTACATTGTCCTGTATATTATAAAATAAAATATGCTGTATATATATTAACTATGCATAATTTTGTTTTTGAACATTTTAATCTCGATACTTATTTAAATGTAGATTACATGTTTTCAAATAACTAGTATTCAAAGAAATGTATATGACCATAAAAATGTATTTGTTCACACATTGGTTTTTTTATTAATTTAGTACAACTCTAGTTTTTTAAATGTTTTTATTTTACCATATGATTCGTTAGAAATATACATTTTTATCATCCGTCGTTAAACGTAATGGCTGTGTTAATGTTGAAGATATTGAAATCGAAAACTGACTATGGCATTAAGTATGAAAGCGCTCTAATAATCCGGAATCAGTTATTTAAGGCATACTGTCATCAAAGTCCATTACACACCAAGAATCCATTAGTTTACGCATTACAGAATTCGATGTTTGTGAGCCCTGTTAATGCTCGGCACATTTAGAAGCTTGTATGTATCGGCGTTACATAAATTGACGACAGCAACGGTAATCTTACGCACAACAGCAGGTATACACGACGTTGATTCAGGCGCATACATACAACATATAACATATTCTAACACTTATACATAAACTTGAGGGTTTAACGAGTGAAATAAACTTAAATCTCCAAATAAAAACGGAAATATAAATAAATTTTGATTATTTTCATATCCAATGGTTATTATTTATTAGCGGTGAACATAATATACATCTAAAAATAATACTCAACAATAACTTAAAGCAATTTATTTACATTATGTATACCATAGATTATTAGTTATTGTTTAAGAATTATGATTTTTAGTTTATATCTAATAAAACAACAGCCAAATGTTTATCTTTAATCTATTCTTAAATTATTTAAATCAGTGTTCATTACAAATAAAAATTACTTAATGCTAATCATTATGCATTACTTAAAATTATTATAAGCGTAGTATGTTTCCAAACAGTTTTTTAATATTATTTACTAGTAGGTATTATAAATAAATTTTACTGCATCGCAGAATAGCGTAATAATGGGTACTACTGGGGGCAGTTTAATAGTATCCTTTAGATTTACAAATCTTTGTTCCCAGGTAGAAAAGGCTTGAGTCAATTTTTCACAAAATTTTTTGTTCTGCAGATGTAAAGCTTAATTTTTGATGATTTTTTTGGTACAATTTTCAGTGTCAAATAAGTCAATGACGAATATTACTCATATCATTGAAGAAATAAATAGGGCATATCTAAACATAACCGTTTCCACGTTTGGTAGAAAAGGCGTATGATGACTTATGCCTGGACAAAAAGACATAAGTCAAAATAAGTATAATCAAAAGGGCATAAGTCAGAATAAGTGAAATCAAAAGGGCATAAGTCAGATCAAGTGAAATCAAAAGGGCATAACTACAGTTATCTCGTTAAATATTCATTGTCACAAGAATTTTAATGGTTGCATGAATTATGAATGTAATATATTATATAGTATAAGAATACCTTAAATATGTATGGATATAATGAACTTACAAGTAGGAATTCTCAAACTTTGATACTGCTGTCGCAAAAAGTTGGTAAAATATAATTAAGCCCTTTTTACCCGGGACCAAAGAAATATACTTGGATACTAATTCTTATAATAATTATATTCTCTACTGGTTTATTTTTGTTTGTGCTTAAATAATTTTATAATATTTATAATAAAATATACCAAGTATATTTCACACTTATCAAGAAATTACTATGATAAATATGATATTAATATTTAGGAGGCATCTGTTTTCGACAAAATCAATTTTATTTTTTTATTGTACTTAGCTTAAAAATGAACCGTAGAGCTTTGAATTTATTATTCACTAAATATTTATATTAGCATTTTTATGATTCAAAAAGCTTGAAATTGTGATTCAAGGTTCCTCATGAATTGTTCTAACAGGTATAGAAAAATACCAAAATCACATAGCCTTAACTTTTTTTATAAGCTTTTAGTAAAGTAAACTTTGACAACATTTGTCACTATCATGAAAATTTAAAAATTATTTTGTGGTTGAAAATGCATACTATTTTAATTTTAATAGCAGTGGCTTGGTTATATTGTTAAGTCACAATATTGTTTTATGAGCGTTAATATGTTTTTATTACACAATAATTATAAAAATATCGAAAATACATTGGCACAGTTTACACTTTTTTTTAAACATTAAAAGGTCTATTTTTGACAAAATTGAATAGGTATTAAATCGAAGTATACGATTTTAATTATTAGGTTTTAATCCCAAAAATATTAACCCTAATGACTTGAAACATTTTTCCGTCAATGTATATTTTTAATTATTTTCTACAGAATGTGGGATTTTTAAAATATTTTTACTAATTTTACTTTATTTAAACTACGAATCTATTCACTTATAAAAATAGGTAAGGTTATAATATTATAATAATTACTTAATAATATACGTGATGTTTTTAGAAAAAAATATTTTAACCTACAGTATTACCAATATAAAAATTAATTTCTAATAGTAATATAAACTATAAAATATCCTAAGAAACAGAGGCTAATATATACCTCTCCCTCAGAATCATTAGTCATACCTATAATCTATATGCAATGATTTATGATTGATTTAAAATATTTTAACACTTCCATTACAGTGATTTATTTAATGGCGATGTACACTCAAAATCAACATAACAGCAAGGCGATTTCAGCTTTTTTCATATATATTTTAAATGGTGACGTTATGGTTATAAACTAAGTGAGAATGTCCTAAGCAATTAATTAATTTTACCTACTTGTTTTAAATTGTATTAATCATACTTTTGACGATATTCGAAAATAATATATAGGTACCTAACTAAGCATATAGAAATTAATATAAATTATTTTAAGAAAACTTTTATTGTGGCTAGACAAGTGGCTCAGTCGTCTAAGAGTGTGTTTTATTCAGAAATGATTTTAAAGATATAAACCAATATCAACAATTTCTAATTTAGTTTGAGACTGCTAAAATAAATATATTTTTAACGCTAAAATGTATTTACTTAATACACCTGATATGCTTTTATAGTAACACAGGATATTTTAAAATACACGTATATGATTTAATACAAATTGAAAACAACATTTTAAAAACTAGTCGGTAAAAAATAAATGATAAAACACTTTAATTTTGCTAAAAGCATTATTAGATTATCATGAGAGAAGCTTTGGCTAATTCTTTGTATAAAAATGGTTACTGAAAATACACAACCGATTATGGTGTCACGCCATCAGCCGGAAGGGTAAATTTCCATTATATAGCTAAGTCCAAGGGTTCAAAAACTTTTACTGATCAGCGATCACATTAAATATGCGATGTTCATTAATCTATTTTTTACTTTTATAAAACATTCCTTTCTATTATCAACTAAAATTATATTATGTTGTATACTTATAAGTTATAATAATTGTTTATTATTATTTATTAGTTATCTTAATTGAATAAAGAGAAGAAAATGTGTGACACCGTTGACATCAAATAACAAACTAGCACCTAGTTATTACAAATTACAAGCAAAATAAAAAAAGCGGGTAATTGGGTGTCGCTTAGCTGTATAGTAGGTTACAAGTAGGTCACTGTAATGGATGGTATTAAATTTAAATTCAGTGATATAATATTATCATTGTATACGAAATACGATTCTGAGCGGAGACGGTTTGTCAGTCTATAGGATATTTTATATTGTATTTATATTGTTATTACTTATTATTAATGCGGTAGCTACTAGCTGGTAAGTTGAATAAATATTAAGAAATTACAAAAAGATAACTAAAATCGTTATTCTTGGTTATTTAATATGATTTCATCCAAATTTTAACATAAAATAACTATAAAAAAATAGATATATTTTAAATAGGTATATTTTTTACATTATTTGGTTACATAATTAACTATTTACGAGCAACCTTGTTTTAAATTTTCAATCCTTAGCTATAAAAGTTTAACGTTTTATAAATTTTTAACTACAAAATAATTTGTAAATTTTCAAATAAATTAATTAAATTAAATTTGAATTTTAAAAGCGAATAAAAAAAAATCTTGCCATCTATTTTTAATATTTTTAAGCTGATATTGTAACTATGTGTGAAGATTATCGTATAGCATTCTCAAGCATTTTGTCCAAACGAATAAAACTTTATTGACATTTATAGAAAAGAAAACTAAAAAAATTGAAAATGATTTCAAACAACTCGAAATGAATCAAAATATTTTGAACATTTTATCAAGTATAGAAAATTATAGAATAATTAATATAATAAAGTGTAAATATCAAGTATCTATGGTTATTATTTTTTTTAATTACAAGAAAATAAAAAAATCACTATACATGAGAAATCAAGTGAACAGCCACTGTTGTAAAAATTTGAACTTCAAATCACCATAAAAATTTAATTTAATTAAACATTTATAGAAAAAAAACTAATAACATTGGAAACATAAATTTCCGTAAACAACTCAAAGCATGTCAAAATATTTATGGTGTATAGAAAATGCTCATACAAACATTTAATGAAAATTGCATGTATTTAAAGTCATTTCTTTAGTTACACCAAAAACCAAAATCGATATTGCGTGAAAATTCCGTTTTACCTTAATTTTTTGGTTTTCCCAGCGCTTTTGAAAACGATTAAGATTTTTTATTTTGGCTTCTCGAATGCACCAACTAGATTTACTTTTCCATAAAATTCGATACTGTCGAAGAAAATTGAAGCATTTTTACTTTAAAAGGTATAAAGAACGATAGACACAAATAAAATAAAAATAATAATTAAATAAATAAAAAACACATATCATTGTAAAATCAATACACTCATCGCTCCGCTCAGAATCTAAAACTAGATACCTTTGGTACCTATGTTCTAGAAACACCTAGAACATTGATCTTCCATTCTTCTATACAGAGTTCCATTATGCTAGGTAGGTAGTGTAATTAATTATAATTATAGGTACTATAGATTTTTTTTGATTTTTTTATTATTTTGCTGAATCAGTCTCCAAAAGAAGATTGATGTGAGTTTGTATTAATTGGCTAGCTATATAGTTGTTGGATTTTCGTTTGCACCAACTATATATAACAATGTCATCAGCATACGTTACGATATGAGTGGTTTATATAACTGGAATGTCTTTAATGTAGAAAATGAGCAATGTCACTTCCCGGGGGGGTCTCAGTTAATAAGTCAAGAAAGTTAGAGAATTTCGGGCTAACTTCAGATGCGCAGATTTATAAGTAGAATAAAATTATTAAAAGAATATAAAATAGTCTTAAAAAAGTATAGTAGGTTTTAAAAGTAATCCATCGTCCAGAATGTGCTCAACTTCTGAGCTATAGGTTTTCACAAAGACACCTGTGCAATAGTTCTTAATTTCTCAAAAGAAGAGATACATCCGTATGAAAAAAAGGTGTTATATAATGATTAATACCTACCTATATGTGAAAATATCAATTCAAATTGGTTTAAAACTAACAATCAATTATTCAGCTCGATATGGTTACTTTTGATATAGGTATAATATGAGTTTTAGTTGTGCTTATTCATTTTAAAACTTATGTTATAAACTTTACTCTTCGGACTTTTGGAGTTCATCAAAACTGTATAATATTAACTTAGTAAAACGATGAAAATAATTCAACTTCTAAACAATCCACACATATTATTATAAACACGAGTTTATATTATTACGTAAAAGTTGAATACGACTCTTAAAGTACTCTACAGCGCATGTTTCAATAAAGTTCTGTTAATTTGCTGAAATACCATGAGTAAAACTTGTTTCAGACATTTTCAATTTTCTGTGATCTGTAATAGTTTCTTTATTTTTCAAAATCCAATAATTTCAATCATCTTAAAAACAGTTTTGAGAATAGATAACGAAAATTTCATCTGGATAAGATACAGATTATAATTTTATATAAATGTATCCAGATATAGGTAAAGATAAATACATTTTACATTTATTTAGATTAAATAAATGTTATATAACTTTTATCTTGATAATATGGTTGATAGTATGGTAGATAAAATTAATTTTTATTATATTTAAATAACAAATTTACTTATTCGCCTACTTAAACGTAAAGTAATTAATAGTTAATAGGTAGGTACATACAGTTATATGCGATGTTATATGGTAATATTATGTACTAATTGCTCTGATAGAACAACTTTAGAATACTGATTTGCACGTTAAGACAAAAGAGGAACTTAACGCAAGAAGACTTTACCTATAGTGTATGTTAATTGTGAGAACAGAACATCAAAATAATAGGTGAAAAAATCGAAAATATACGTCTTTGAAGTACCGATTTCCAATCAATAACAAAGTTGCATAAAACTTTAAAAACTTTTTTACTATCCAAAAAAATGTCTACATAAAAAAAGTATTATTGCAAAACCAATACATTCCTTGCTTTGATCAGAATCTAAAATGGTATACTGTATTAAAATATTTACGAAGAACATTAACTATTAAATTAAGTTTATATGAATATATCAATAATTGTCAATAATAAGTAAAATGATCCACTATAATTGTTAAGTTCATATTATTTTGAGTTATTATATTCATTACATCCATCTACTATATTATACTATACCTATAGTATATGCTATAATATTCATTATACTAAATGATAAACCTAATTAAAATTCAAAAGTATAGAAAATAAATAATTAAATTTATATGCCCAAGTTAGAAAATACATCACGGTTAACTACTACACATTTCCACATTATCTATATTTTTCAAATCATCATTTTGTTATAATTTAACCACGGGTTTTATGCATTTGTAATCGCCTATTTTTACCAGGTATGCATATTTCATTGATTCGTGATGTAAATGGCATATAATCATATTTTTATACACGTAAATACACTGATTAAATGTATCAAGACACATACTACATACCGACCGAACTAATTGACCAGACGAGTTTCTACAGCCGTCGTTGCCCGTTGGTCGTTATTTACCTATATTATACTACCGAGTTTTTGATAAGTTCTTATACCCTAAAATTACAATAGAACTTTATATATAATATATATAGTAATATTGTATTTTTAGGGTATAAAATAATTTTTAACATAATATACAATATATTAATTGTATTACTAATATTATATAAAATGTATAAGATAATTCTTAAAAATTATTATATTTAGTCAATCCCCAGTAGAATGCTACTGGGGATTTTTTTTCGCAATGTGCCATGCTCGGACAAAATCAATTCGTATTTCTTTTCGACTTTTGTGTTCACTGTTCAGTCTCATTCACGTGATCCACCAAAACGTACACGTTAAAATATTAATTTATTTTATAAGTTTCCTCCTATTAAAAATACACGTATAATCAGCTTTGGATAAATGCATCACCAGGACGTTTACTATACTGAAAGAATGGCTGCGTACTGTCAGATATGTGGGAACAAAGTGCTGTGTTCAAAGAAGTTCCAAATTGTCTAGCATATATACAGCCCAAGCCCCCACATCAAATGTTGGGCCCTTGTACTAAATGTTTTTGCGGGCCCTATTCAAAATTTCCAAATAAATACAACCCATTAAAAGCGATATGAGTGTCCCATGCACGATTTCAAGGTAATAAATGGTTAACCCACAGCATAAAATAACAAAATTACTTTAAAATAAATATTTCTATCGAGTTTTCAAAAACTACAAATACATTTCAATAGGCCCTTAAAATAGCAGGGCCCCTGTTTACCAGGTCCGACAACCCTCCCCCGTTGTCCCCACGAACAGCAACACATAATATAGTGTAAAAAACTCTGAAAAGAAAAGTAAGACCACTTATACTTCAAGTAGTCAGGCGCTAATATCACAGCCTCGTACTAACAGTATGACGCGCAAAGATAATTTCAGCAATTATTTGTGTTTAACATTAATAGCGACTAACATTCCTTTAAAAAAACTGAATAATCCAAAATCCTGTAGTTTTCTGAAAAAATATTGCACGAATCAAAAAAACATACAAGACCAGGCACGTTGTGGGGGTTCAAAATTATTCAATTTTGGTGTAAAAAAGTTAAAAATAACGAAGAAAATGAAAGTGAATTGAGTAATATTGAAAATATTGCAACCGAAATTGATGTACCAAACGCTTTGCAGACCCAACTTGATACAAATATAGACAATGAATCGTTAAAAAATTATTCTCTGGAAATTGGATTATTTTTATCAGCTTCTAATAATATAAATTATGCAAAACAATGTAAATAGTCCAGGCCTTGAAACCGATTTTAGAAACCAGTAGCTATAAACCGTTTAAAACTGAAACCAAAACAAAATCGGAGAAATTGGAAACCAAAACCGACATTTTCTAATACCGGTATTGAAAAATTTAAATCGAAAAAAATAAAAACCGAAACCGAAATTTTTTCAATCGGTTTCAAGCCCTGTAAATGTGATAACCCAAAATGTATATTTTCCTCTTATTGCATTTATGCTTCCACTAATTTAGAGAACACTTTTATTTTTGACCACTCCATTTATTCCTAGTAAAAAGTCAACCTTTATAATCAAATAAAACAAAATATAATTTTAGATTTTAGCCTTTTTTTATGACAATATAATAAAATACATTATATATAAAATATGTATAAAAATGTAAAAGATATTATAAGAAAAATACAGGTTATCACTTATTAGTTATAACTAATATAATTTCTCAACAAATCCAATAAAATAAAAAATTTTTTTTTTGTTATAACCTCAGGCGACGGCGCTCCTTTGTGGACTCAGAATTTGGTGCCCCGGGGCAATTTCCACCCGTCACTCCTAAATACGCCGCTTTGTGCACTACTAGGTCTATGTTCATTGTTTTAAAATATTTTTGTGTGGAATTAGGTGTGCAGTAGCAAAGAATTTAATTTTAGTCCCTGGCGTAAACAATTTGTTCTTGTGTATTTTATAATGGTATAAGTATTCTGTATACCTACCTTTATGTATCATAAACTTTTAGGTAGTTTCAGAGATTCCTACGACAGTATTTGTAGGTATATAAATATTTTTAAACCAAGTATAGGTACCGACTGCCTTTTAGGATTATTTAACGTTAACCTTCTTATTCCTCTAATGTATTTTACACATTATTATTTTCATAGTCAATATGAATGTATATATAAATTATATTTTAAAAATATTTTCGGTTTACTGCGTGAAGCCGTCTAGTTTTTTATATAATAATACATAATTATACAAAGTAGATATCTACCTAAATACAAATATGCAATATCTACGTAAGTTTTCAACTTAATAATAAATTAAAAGTTGTTCAGAAAATATCAAATTATTATTTATGACTATGAGGTAGAACTGTAGAAGTCTGAAATTAGTGTAAAACTTTAAATATGATAAAAAAAAAACGTTAATGTCAAAGAATTAAGTTGTCCATGTAAAATATCAACTAAATTGTAAAAGTTAAAATTGTTCCAATTTAATTATATATGAGACGTAGGTATACCTGCAATGTATACCTAAGGCCAAATATAGGTGCATAATATATTATTATTTATAACCATCTACGTTTTATATAATTGTAACATAAACTTGAAAAATCTTACCTGTCACTGCGAAAATCTTGAAACTCCAATTCGAGTTCATCCGTGCAGCCATCGTGAGCGAAAAAATGTCAGAAAACCCGGAGAAATCGATACAACAAATATTTGGATATACACGTAGGCGAAAAAAATTAACTGTCGGGAATTTTCTATCCGTTGCACATGTTAAGAAATAGATTACGTTGTAAGTTTCATCTTGAGAGAGAAGAGAACTTAATTCGTTGGCTAGGCAAAAAGAAGAAATCCTATAAAAGACAGTCTTCGGCGGAGGGGAACACTGGCACGCGGCGCGTTCAGACGAAAACTGAACGTGCTCACTACTCAAATCTCTAGTAGCCCGCGCGCGCGGTATATTCTGCCGCCGGTTTAGAACGCACGCGGTCGTGGTCGGGCGACTGGCGATTGGTGAATGCAGTTGGTTACCAAAAGATAACAGACAACTGCGCGACGTGTGATAACGCGTTCGTTGTTGATGTGCTGGACGACGATAATATAAAACTATAAAATTAGTATCATCATTCGTCGTACACTGTTTAATTTAGTCTGCAATACAACTCACTGAAGTAGCCGGTACTGAGGACATCATCATCAATATATACTAATACATAATAATATATTATAACAGTATAATATGTTTGTGTGTAACTAAATTAAGTTTATCATGTGGTGTATCTGACTAAAACCTTTTAGTAGTAACTATTATTATTACTGAAATTAAAGGATTATATTGTTTTGAAGCAGATAAGGATTGAAGACGCTCACATTATGGATGGCCAATTGACAGATTTACTGTTCCCAGACGGAATACCAGGTAATTAGGGTGAACGACATTGATCTAGTGGTGTGGTAGGTAGGTAGGTATAAGTATTATGAGATTGGAAGTTAGTTGTCATTATTCCGCAGTTAAAATCTGTGAATACATACCTAATTGAGGTTTTATCGAAATATTCAATAATGCTCCATGTCCTTAACGCATTAAATCATTTTCTAGATAATATCATAATCGGTTATTTACATTCTTAATAACTATTAAGTAATAATGTATCTTCGGTCACCTATCAAATAGTATTATATTATAATATATTATACAGTGCATTAGGATTTTTGCCACTGTGGAATAATTTAAGTTTATATCTTAGGGGTGCTATAATTATGTAACGCTCACAGAGCCTTGGAGGTAGCATATTTATTATTATTCAGTTGCTCTGTTTTTAATTTTTTGTAGCAGCCTCAATATTTTTATTTGAGTGATATAACAAAACAAAATTTAAAAATAATTAATTCCCATAAAAACTAAACCACAGTCAAACCTAACACCTGTGTTTATTCATAAATCATAATATACCATCTACTTAACACATTATTTATGCAATTGATTATATTTTCTACTTTATATTAGGGAACTGTAAATTTATATTTTGCATTTTTTTAGATGATATAAAAACTGATCCAAACATAAAGAATTATTTAGATCATCTTGGAAAATGCACAGCAGAAGAATTAAGTATGTAAAAATAAAATATGTTTAGTTATAATTTACTATTAAATTTATATATTTTTTTAGGTAAGGAACATAAGTCATTAGAGGATAAAAACGTCATCATTGTTAAAATGGTTAAAGATTTAGCATTAAATAACTACAAAACATTTGTTAAAACTTCACATTGTTATGAGTCTGTGTATAATAAATTTGATGATACACAACAGAATACTATTACATTAGATAATTATTTATCAAAACTTAAAACTGAATGTCAAGAAATGTTAAAACAGTGGGCAGATGTTAAAGAAAAACGGCATCGTAATACTTTAGCTATGACTTGGAACTCCCGTATCATGCATCATGCTCTTGAACTTCCACAGCTCATGTTATCCTGTATACAAAATAAACTGTATGAAGATGCACTAAAATTGGCAAATCATGCTAAACATTTACCCAATAATGTACCAGCTGTAAAGGTTAGTGTCATAATAAATAATGTAATAATAATTAATATATTGTAATAATTTGCATATAATCTTAGTTATTACATGATGAAGTAGAAAAGCATCGTTTAACTTTGATGTCAGCACTTTGCCAAGAATTGAGAACCGATTTAGAATTACCACTGTGTATGCGCATTGTACGACTATTAAGAACATTAAACATAATAAATGAAGAACAGTTGGCTGTTAAGTTTTTACAGACTAGAAATGCATGGTTTAATGCTAAATTAGAAAATATTCCTGATGAGAGCAGTAAGTTGATGTATTATATTGTGTTAAAATGTTGAAAAAAAGATAACAATATTTTGTGTTTATAGATAGCCAACACCTTTTGGAAACTATTGAGGTATCACGATCTTGTCTTTCAAATATAGCTACACAATATAACCTGATATTTTGCTCTGAAGATAACTCTTCTGATACTGGATCATCAAAACTACAATTCTATTATTCTTGGACTAATCAAAAGGTGTTTAACAGTATAAACAATGGTTTATATATTATTTTATAATTTATTTCATTAACAAATAATACGTATACATTTTTTAGGTATGTCAATTTATTAATATACTAAAAAAAGACCTTCCAAACTGTCGACCATCATCATTGGAAACAATTTTCACACAATGTATGTACTTTGGACAATCATTGGGACATATTGGAGCTGATTTCAGGGGTCTGATAGCACCTGTGTTTATCAATGTAACTGTAAAAAGATTTTCAGACTTATTAAAAATAACGGAAATTACTTGGCTAACAGATTTACAAACATTTTTAAAAACGAATATTAAAAATGTTAGAATGAACCAAACTCATGATGAAGTAAGACACCTGTTTGTAATATATTTATAATTAATAAATAATATAAAAATTTGAATTTTATTAGGTAGATGATATACCATCACCTGTATTTGAATATTATCCTTTGGCAAAATTTTGTAATGGTGTAATGAGTGCTCTGAATGACTTAGGAGAGTATGCTCCATATGCAGCTGCCGATGAAATCACCAAATGTTTACATACTACATTACATAATGCGTCCTGTGCATTATTCTCTATGTATTACCAAGACGATTTTAAAAGCTATGATGAAGTAATAATTATTTATTATATTATTATTATAAACTAAATAAAATGCCTATTTTGAATATTTTCATATTATGGCAGTTAAGTTATATCTTTCCTTTTTGCTGTTGTTGTAAATTAAAAGATCTTTTTCAAGAAGTTTCAAGTATAATATTTATAAAAAGTGTTTCTGTAATTACAAAATTATTATATAAAAATGTATCTGTACAAACCAATATTATTATTCAATGAATTCAAATATAATGTATTTATATTTAATATTTATGATTAATTAAATTGTGCTATTACACAAAATTTTAAGTAAATTAAATTTTTACACTCAAATTATGCACGAAGACAGTGATTTTGATTTTATATTTTTAATGAGTTTTAAAATATTGAATTGAATAATACATATCAATTAACTTTATAGAAGTTTTAATAGATTTGTAATTTATAGGGTGACAAAAAAATATTTGGACAACTCTGCATTTGTTTTTCAACTGATGTTGTACCATATGTACAAAGATGTTTACACAAAGTGTATGAACCAGCTAGTATAGCTGCTTTCATTGGAGTGACTACAACATCACTCCAGAAAGAGGTAATTTTTATTATAAAATAATACAACTGTAGTTAATGTAATAATTTAGTTAAATATCTTATTTAACTTAGAGTAAGTTTAAATGTGTAGTTAAATTACCTTAATTAATGAAAATTCAAGAAACATCTAGGATAAAATATCTAAAAGACATAGTAGTGAATTTTAAAAACAGCTAAAGTATATTATTTTGAAATTATTATTATTATATGCATATAATAAAAATACATCAATTATTCAAATTTAAAAATTAAAAACTAAAAATAAAAGATATTATACTTTTAGTGATAAATTATAGGCTATACCAGGGATCACCAATTAATATTTTTGGAGGGCCACATTGGGAATTTTGACAATTTTCGGGGGCCATCTAAATATTCAAAGCAAATATTTTTAACATATTGTATTATAATGAAAAGGAACATAGTGGCCTAGTGGCGTTAATAATAATACATTTAATTAAATAAATAAAAATAAAATACAAATGATTTATTATGTGAAGTCTCATAATGACGTTTGATATTGAAAACTTTAAAAACAGCTACTGTCTGGTGGCAAATCAAAAAAACTGGCAAGGCCACTGAGCTTACCTATGTACTTTATTATCGGTTTTACTTTTTTTTTCATTGTCTGAGGGCTGGATAATATTTATCCGAGGGCCGTATCCAGCTCGCGGGCCGCCATTTGGTGACCGCTGGGCTATACCTTTCAAATAATTTATAATATTTCTTTTGCCACATTGCTATTGAATTTCTAAAATTCTTAACGCCGTGTCTTTATATTTTTCCTAGTCAAGTATTTTCTAAGTAGTCCAATAGTGGTCGAAATAGTTCTTTGTGTTCCATGATATAATCATTTTCATATATGTGCTTGAATCTTGTTATCACATCCCACTGTTACTTAAGCAAGTGCTAGCAACATTTGTATTTTAATACAAAATTCTCCATCAGTTACATATTTTTCGTCTATTGTGGTTATCAATTGTATTGTTTGCCATACTCACTGACTTAAGTGAAACTGGCAACTACGAGAAATTATATTAGGAAAATTTTCCTTAAATGCCAATATTGCATTTTGTTCAAAGTTAGTCATAATAGTTTTAGGATTTAATCGTATATGCGATTTTACTGTTTTTATTAAATACGAATATGTTTAAACTTTTATCAAGTGATAATGCAAAAATAACTGGTATTACAGTATTATATTTCAATGTGTGATTAGTATATATTTTACACTAATTTTTTTGTATATTTGTTGCATATAGATGGAGCGCTCTTAAATTTACCACCCACAAACCAATGTTCAGATTCAGACATTAACTTTAATCATCCCTCACGTGTCACTTGTACAAAATATTAAAATTCTATTTTTGTAGAAACGTTACTTTCTTAACTATCGTACAAGATAAACTAACTTTTAGTAAAGTACTTTTAGTTTAGGTCAAGAATCTTTGAGACTGTTGTCTGAATCATGAGGGGGATATTGAATCCCTAAAATAAAACTTGCATACGCTTAATTTGCATTGGACTCTTAAGCTGAATTTGCAGTGTGTGGGTCCTAAATTAGTTATTAACTTATTTAAAATATTTAAAATGTCTATAAATATTAGGAACCAAAAGAGTCAAACTATTTTTAAAATTATATAGGTAGTCTAAAAAATACCAAAATAAACATTTGGTGAACAATTCAAATCTCTAGTAATTTTTTTTTGAATAATTAAAAAAAAAGCAAAAACTGGTTTTAAATAAAATATACCGGTTTTTACCTTTTTTTGTTATTTATCAATGTACATTTTAGGTACCTACTTCAAGTATGTCATGAGGTTTAAACGGCCTGAAAATAATAATTATTGAGTGTTCAAGTACAAATGATTATAAAGGGTGTTTATTATTTTACTAGATTAGGATACCTAACCAATTTAATTATCGACATTAATAATTTATTTATCTTTTTTTACAGAACCTAACATATATTGATTCAGAAATTATTAATGAACCTATCAAAGAATTATTGGATGAATTCGAAAATATTACTGTATTAAATAACATACCGACAGAGTGAGCCTACATGTTTTAGCTTTAATTACATCTACCACTCTTTTTGCTAATTTTAATAACTTATTTACTTTATATATTTTGTTTATTAAATTGAAGTAATTTATTCTGTTTACATTACTTCTCGGTATTATATTTTTAACTAAATGTTAATAAGCTGGTAGTTTTTATTATTATTATCATTATAGTTGTATTATTTTATTGTTATTTATGTGTATTTAAACTTATCTGTGAACATTTTATTTATGTTTATTTAAACTTATCTCTAAAAATTGTATGCAAATATTTTTTATATTAGTATAATTTTATATCAAAACCAGGCAAAACATATGTTTATTTTTCCAATAGTGCCATTTGACTTAGCCATACAACTTCTAAAAATACATTTTAACTCATAACTCATAAGATCAACTTTTCCAACTTACAATAACTAATAACCATTATTTTTTTTTTAATAAAAGCATCCCATTACTTTCATATAAACTTCTGTTTAGGCCATTCTACAGTAAATACCAAATATTCCTATACCTCTTAAATTTAAAAATATAAAATATAAATTGATTAAAAATGGAAAAGCCAATATCATGTAGGTTGTAGACCAGTGACGTTATATAGAAGAAACAAGGATGGACATTACTTGATCAATAGTGAAATATTTACGAACAGTACCTCTATAATAGAAAACGTTAATGTGCATCACTGTATAGTGTATGGGAATTATTTACACTACACAGTATAGGAGCGTTTTCATAACACACTGTTACGATGGAAATATATACACACTAATGCAATTTTACTACACTTAAAAATATCTCTACCAGTAGGTAGTACACTTACTGCTACGATTAGTCTGCAATTTGCATTCCATTTACATCTTTAGTATATAATTGTCTATATTAAATTCATTAAAAACTGGTATTTGTTTCCCTGAATGAAATAAAACTTAGTTATTAACGTGTATGATAGTGTGACAAATGAAATTTGAGCCACATTTAAAAATTAATTTTGGTTATTTGTGTTGCTTATTACCTACCAACTAGTAATAATAATTAATAATTTTTTATTATTATTATTATTTAAAGCCTAGTATAAACTATGATAAATAATTAATAATTATGCATATAATATATAATTAATTTAATAAACAATGTATTTATTTATATAATATAATAAATATTAATAACTAATACTGGGATTTCGAAGTATAGGTATATACTCATCATTGTTTTCCGAATCTAGATACGTGATGCTCATTGATACACACGTTTCATGTATTTATGAATCAAAACAAGAAGTCATTATTTTATAATTTTTTATTTTTTTTGACAATTTTAAATTTCTTTTTCATTTCTTATAACATTTTAGGATTTTTGGAAGCATTTTTTAAGTTTTTGAATCCAAAATTTTAAATTAAATTTTCATATTTTTAGATACTATGTTTTTACACAAGTTTAATTATCATTTAACAAAGTATAGCTTTGCACAGCCATACAAGTAAATAAATAAATTATCTAAATCTATATAAAAAATAATAATAATTTATGGAATCATAATTCAGAATTTTAGGGCATAAAAGCATTATTCTTATTCGGGTATAAAAATCCCAGCCCTATATAGTAGGTAATAACTAATAACATGTTTGCAACCCTTTTAAGCATAATTCTTGTGTTGGGGAATGGGGAGCAACCAGTATTTACCTATATATAAGTTTGAGTAATCTAGTTTTGAAAAAAATTTTTTTATAAATGACAAATAATAATATATTGTTAAAATTATAAATATTGATATTAAGTTGCCCACATGTGTATACGTTGCCTAACTTAACCTTAGAGTTATAGGTATTAAATTTTCAAGTTTTTTAACCAAAATTTTTTACTGCAACAATACCAGGCAAGTCCACTTTTGACAATTGTTCAGGAGAAAGAAAAATGAATTTAGCCAATAGAAAATTAAAAAAATAATGTACCTAATTTAACAACAAACAATGGGGTATCGTATAACATTGTTCATGTTCTAATAATCTAATGAACATGGTATAATAATTTATGCAATGGACTTGCATGGCTCTTTGATCATTAAATATAATATTATGTAGGTAATATTGTTATCAAGCAGAAAATGAATGATAACAATATATTAGCTGCAAAAACCAGGTAAGTTTTCAGATCTGTAACAGTGGCGTACCGATAGGGGGACAATTCGCCACGGGCTGATGACTTTAGAGCCCTCAAGAAATGTCACAAATCCAAAAATAAGATCACCATTATTACAAAATATAAATATAAAATGATCTTTAAAAAAAATTTAAATTCTTATAAAATGAAATCACTCTGAAATTGAATACATTTACTATTTAGATTAATGACTGACACAATATAGGTTATATATTATAGATTATTTTATCTGTTACCTATAGCATCTCGCATAGGCGGATATTGGAAGGGGGGTTAAGCCCCCCCCCCACCATGTATGTGACCAAATATCCGCCTATATCATCTCGTCTACGTTGGCGAATGATATTGTAATAATTGTGAAACGGTTAGGTTAGGTTATCCTTTTGTTAAAAATGTAGACGGTAGATCCTTTTCAGAAAAATAATATTTTATAGTGTCCAAATCTGGTTTTAAAATCGGACTTCATGGCTATTATAATTCAAAAAGCGAGCTGTAGTTAATCGGCCCAGGCTATTATTGGCGTGCGCAGACTTTTTTCTCAGGATATGCTGGTAATTTTAAATATACCTACCTAGCTCAATACAAAAAATAACTCCCAATAACTCTTAATATATAAATAATTCGTCTTACAATATAAAATACGAATCAAAATTAAAAAAAAAAAAGGTGGGTAAGTGGATGTCACTCTGCTGTACAATAGGTTACAAGTAGATCACTGTAATGGATGGTGTTAAATTTGAATTCAATGATATAATATCATTGTATGAGAAAAACGATTCTGAGCGAAAACCGTCAGTCAGCCTATGATATTACCAAGTAATAAGTATATTTGATGATATTATTGTGAATAAAATAATTTATATATAACCTATTTACGTGGAGCCTAAGAGCCTTGTGTTCAATTTACAATCTTTAGCTATAAAAGTTGAACATTTTATAAATTTTTAACTACAAAATAATTATTAAATTATAAATTTGATAAATGTTGTCAAAATTCGATCTTTAAATGCTTATAAAAAAAAATTGTGCCTATGTATTTTTAATATTTTTCAACTGATATTGTATTAATATATAAGGAGCCTTGTATTAAATTGTCACACTTTTTGGCCCAACAGATAAAACTTTATTGATATTTATTGAAAAAAAAAAATAAAAAAATTGAAAACTGAAAATGTCCGTAAACAGCTCAAAAAGATTCAAAATATTTTCAAAATTGTATGGTGTATAGAAAATGCTAATATAAACATTCAGTGAAATTTTCAAGTATCTAAATTCGTTCGTTTTTGAATAACAACAAAATAAAGAAATCGCTACATGAGAAATCGAGTGAATATCCAATGTTGTAAAAATTTGAATTTCAAACGCTCATAAAAATTTAATTTGACTTTCTTATAGACATTTTTTTTTTGATCAAGGTAGACAAACTTATGAGGAATCTTGTATTACATTTTAAAACCTTAGATTTAAAAAGAAAAATTTTTACGAATTTTTAACTCGAAATAATTTGCTAATTTTCATGATTTTTCCATATTTTGTCAAGATTTGAACTTTGAATGCTTAGAAAAAAACTGTGACTAAGGATTTTTAATATTTTTCATTTGCCTTTGAAACAATATACTAGGAGCCTTCTATTAAATTTTCAAGCTTTTTTAGCCAACAAATAAAATTTTTTTGATATCTTTAGAAAAAAACAAAAAAAAAAATGGAAAATGAAAATGTCCCTAAACAGTTCAAAATAAATCAAAATATTTTGGAAATGTTATAGTGTATAGAATATGCAAATATAAACAACCAGTGACAATTTCAAGTATCTACGGTCATTTGTTTTAAAGTTACACCAAAAACCAAATTCATGTTTGTGAAAAATCAATTTTGTGTAAAAATTCCCGTTTTTCCTTAACTTTTCTTTTGTTTATCTTGTCGCTTGTGAAAACTATTGGGAAATTTTTACTTTTGACCCCCCCCCCCCCCAAAGTACTAACTAGATTCACTTTCCTATCAGAAAAGGTACTGTTGAAGAAAATCGAAGCATTTTTACTGCTCTAAAAGGTGTTCTCAGACACAAAAAAAAAAAAATAAAAAAAAAACACATCATTGTAAAATCAATACATTCATTGCTCCGCTCAGAATCTAAAATGAACACGCTGCAAGAACTAATTTTTGGTTTAAGGTATTTTAATTTGAAAAGTTTGTATTGAGAATTCATCTCATTAAAATTACAGTATGAAAACCTAAAAAAACATGATCATATTTATAATATAAGAGACAAATAATTTTAATCTAATTAGTAAAAAAAATTATTTTTTATAGAAGTATAAAAATAAGCAACTATACAGCGCTGAGTTCAGAATTTTCTATGACAAAACTTATAATTCTCACGAAATAATAGATTTTGATTTCAACTATTAACATGAGTTGCCAACTATTTTAATATGACGTATAGAGGCTACCTCGTGAGCCCTTTATCTGTAGGAAAAAAAGGGTATACAAGTGGGTACCGCTCTGCTGTAGTGTACAAGTGGGTAGCTGGTGTCAAGTGGGTCTCTTTAATATGTAATAATAGATAATGTGTTCGATATGAATTCAATGATATAAAATCATTACAAAGGAAAAACTGTAATTTATTACATAATATCAGTTATTACAAAGTATATTTTATGATATTATTATATTGTTATTACATTCATTTATTTTACTATTCGATATTACTACATTAGTAATAAAGTAGATTGAATTATTTTTTTCCGAAAACATTTTGAAAATGTTATTGCTTGTATAAAATTAATTATATTTTTTAATTACCTACAATAAAATACCTAAAATAATTATTCTTTGTTTAAATATCTAATTTTGTCCTAAATTAAATTTAAAATATCTACAAAAAAAACTGTTTTTATATTTTTATTAGATTTTTCGGTTACTTATTCGGTTATAATTTAAGCTATTTATCGACATCCGACTTTTTTTTAGTTTTTTTTTTCTGCTAGGTTAATAACAAAATTTTCACTCAGTCAAAATTCAAAAAGCTTATAAATTTAGTAGGTAAAAGGTATTTTTATAATATTTTATCATAGTTATTTAAAAATATTAAAAATATTATATAAGCACGGCTTAGAAAAAAATTTGTCAAAATCACAAAAATGTGCAAATTATTTTGTATAGTTAGGTACATCCATTACAATATGACCTTCTCAATGACGAAGTACACTGAACTTCTACAAATGAACTGCAGATAAGCAGTTACCTAATATCCCTATTATCTAATGTGTCGGTACATAAGGTAGGTATGTAAGTTTGATTAGGTATAAAACGTTATTTGTCGTTTTTAATTAGACATCGTGACAATGCGAATTCAATTGGACATATATATTATCAATTATAATACCACTGGACTTTGGGTTCTTAGAACATCTGAATATAGATACAATTATAGTATAGGTACCTATATGATTTATAATTAGGTATTTAATTTAAACATAAACATGGGTATTATTAGGTTAGGCATCATTACGGACATAATTATATAATATTGGCTAGGAGTCTATAGGTAGTAATAGGACTTGCACCACAAAATGTTAATAGTGACGTTTTATGATAATCTAATGGGTCTTCTCTTGATATACAATTCAGTGTGTTGGTGTTGTTTGTTAACACGGAATAATATTATAAAAATTAGAATTCATTATTCAATTAAATAATTAATACCTAACTACTTGGAAATCAAACTCTTTTAGGGTCAAAAGCAAAAAAAAAAATCGTCCTTGGTCAGTTGATCTACAGAGCTCAGACTGCTCTTCAGAGTTAATTTATTTTAAATTATATTTTCAATATAATCATTGTCAATCCTTTTATATGGTAAATTGTGTTTATTTATTGTTGTGCAACTGTACACCTACCTGCGTTGTATGCGTTCAAATTTAAAAAAAAGTATAGTCATATCATTCAAAATATTGGAGCAATCTACAATTATTTAATGACAAATAAAACTTAGTACCATTAATAAAGGTATGTTATTTTTCAAACCATCGTTATTAATTAAAATCACATTTTTATAGAACTAATTACGTGGATATCGTGTAAGCCAGAGAACCTAACCGGTACTTGTATACATTTTTTAGACCTTTTGTAAAATATGATACATTATAGACTATAGCTCATAAACAGGTGTAACTATATACCTATTTTAAACAATAATTTACAATATAATATTATTGGCATCTAAGCTTAAGACAAAAAATGTTAGGACTGTAATGTTATTGTCATTAGATTTAAGATTTTGTATAATCTAACTATTGTACCTATAGTTACCCATTTATTTTTTAATATTAGAAGATACCTTAAATATAGGCATATGAAATATATACAGTAGCTTTTTAAATATTTTTCTACAATATTGCTAAATATTAAATTTTTTTTTAATCTCACATTTGTTAAGCACAACACTACAACATACTTGTATTCTGTAAATTGCAGTACCTTGCTACTTATGAATGGTCTGCTTCAGAAATATTCAGTAAAATTATTAAATGCATACAATGTACAGTGCAGTGAAGTCATATTGTTTGGATCATATCGACTTCCTGCTTGACCTTTATATATATATATTCAAAATTCACTATTTATTCACATCATCTATCGACTAGGTATGCAGATTGTAGGAAGCTATGACTTAGGTATAATAGCTAAATGTACAAATATTGAAGCCAGATCCATTTAAAAAATGCACCTTCAATAATATTTAAGTGAAGGTTCATTTTTAATTCGTAAATAATTAAAAATTGTATTGTGTACCTATAGGTATAACATCAAATTAATAATAGTTGTGTAACTTTTTTGTGTTTATATATTTGGATTATAAGAGATTAAAAGTAAGTGTTATTCATTGGTTTTTAATTTTGTGTAATATATACATGTATAATATGCATATTATGCATGTAAAGGGCATAAATTAAAATCCTAATCTAATATTGGTTCTTCGTTTTATTTTAAATTAAATGTTACGGGTTTATCTTTAATCAATTATTTTTATTTCTAACCAGTTACTTGCATATATTGTATTCTGTATACTTGACCACATTTTTTAAATTTATTATCATATAATTTATTATTTAATTATATCGTTTTTTTTTCTTGTGAATAATAGTGTAGGTTTTATTAAAGGTATTTCTAGTATAATATTATATGATACTATATTTCTATAGAGTAGGTATATGCCAGGGGAATAATTAGGCAGGGGGGGATAGATCAGCCCCCAAAACTTTTTTTTTACTGCCAACATTTTGATCAAAATATTGATAATGACCCAGTGGCGTATATAGGGGGGAGGCCCTCTAGGCCAGAGCCCATAGTGTAATTGCAGATTCAATTAAACCATTTCATGTATATCTACACTGTTTACAGTTTTTCATCATGATTAATTTAGCCGGTTGTTTAAAATCGTTTTGAGGAATCAACAAGGAAATGTTAGATTGTCAGGACTTGCTTTGATGCCTATGATGTGTTCAATTCACAGTAAGACAATATTAAAATATATATGTATATATGAAATTGTCAATATTTTAAAAAAAAGATAATAATGTAATAATTGTAAAACATTATAATAATAAAATTAAATTGCGCAATTTTTATTTGTATTTATAACCACCCAGCTCCCTAAAAAATGTATAATTATGGCTATGTTAGTCGCGCTATCCTGACTAATGATAAATTGGCCCATAGTGAAAATAATTTGTATATACGCCACTGTAATGACCATTCATGTTTGCTAAAAACGTATATCTCCCCCCCCCCCCCCAAACCAAATTCCTAATTACGCCACTCATAGGCTATATTCATTAAATAATTCATTATTATTATTAATCATCTACATTTATCTATTATTATCATTGATTTTATAATTCGTTCCATTATAATATGCAGTGACTGATCAATTAATTAATTGTATGGTCACGTTAAGTTAATTATTTTTCTCATGTGAATTTTGTATAAATTTGAAATTTATTGTACAAATTATTATTTTTTAAATGAACAAATATGAAATATTATTTAGCTTGCTACATTAACTGTTAATGATTTAAAATCAATGATAAATCCTGTTACATGCAATGAAAACAATGTCTTTGAATCAATGAACGTTTTAATATTTATTATACTGGTTCACTTTGAATCTCTAATTATTAAGCATTACATACTATTTACTGTTGTTGATGAGAGAGCTCGATATGTTCGGTACACGGTCCGTATTACTACTGACTAGTGTCTTTATCTGGGTGCATTATTAAAGTCACCCAAGATAGTCGTCGAGCATACCAAACATACCGGCCACCTTGAAATCTAAATTTCAATAAAATATACATAAATATAAAAAATAAGTTATGATGACAATAATGATTTACAATAATTAACAAATCCTTTGATCTCACTTCCCACCGTGGCTATAGAAAAACTATTACCCTAAAAAAGTACGCAAAAAATGAACGTCCTTAACCAAACTCGTATGGAATACCAACGTCTGATGCCTTGCCTTGCACCTACCATCCTACTCTGTCCGTCTACGCAGTTTACCTTGAGACGGCCAGAGTGATTCTGAGATTACTCCGTCGGCGATGGTTGTTTACCGCGTTTTTACGAAGTTCCGTCGGAAACCATCGGTTGAAGTGGCTGAAGTTTCACCGACTGTCCTAACGAAACGATAGCCCGTGTACGAAGCCAAACCAACAGAATCGAGTTCTGCTTATAATATGGGGGTAGGATGATACGACCTTGGCTCGACCGCAACCCTGAGCGACCCCCTTAATCGTACTACTGTTATAAGACATATTTTGCCGAGCCAATCCTCGGCTATCGACCTTCAGGGGCATGACCAATCTACGTGCAACCAGCTGTGGGACCCATCTCGTGGTCCCATAGACACGACTGGTACTCGGCTGAGGGGTATGACCCTTTTCAACCAAAAATGAAAAATAGTCGATTCCCGTTTCCGCCAAAATGTATTTTCGTGAAAAGACGTCTCCACCAAATATTATTTGGGAACCATATGCTGTACTAACGTAACTGCAATCACGTGAAATAAGAAAACGTTCTAATCATTGAGCAACTTAATATCCTAAATAAATAGTAATATAAATATATAATACAATTAATAGTAAATTATAAAATTATCTACGTAAGCCAAATAATTGATTGAATTAATAAGACGTAACACGGACATTAATATTGTTGTCTCTGTCTCACAAGTGCGTAACATAACAAATGTTACGCTCAGCAGATAACGGTTAGCTCCGTTAGTTTAAAAATTAGTGTGAATTGACCTTTTATAAAATTTAAAACTAAGATTATTATTTACGGCACCTCATAGGCTTTTATTTATATATATATTTGCCTTTTTCGTTTCGGGCAGAAACTGTCAATATTATTTTGGCAGAAACGGGTAATAGTGTAGCACCCTGTCCAGTTGACATTGTGACACTGGGACTGACGCTGCACACCACCACTTGACTGATCGGATGTCTGTCAAGTGACCACTAGCCAAGCCGCATGATCTACCGACGCGGGTCAGTCTATGTACGTCAAGCTGTCAACGGACGTATATTCGATATTTTGCGCCGGTGCAACCCATTTACCGTAGCCCATTTGCGCCCAAGATGCGCCCGATTCAGATCAGATGAAAACCGTGTAACGTTGCCATTTATTGGGTACTATATTGGTATAACAATAAAATCTAAAATAATATTTTATCGTTTCTCGTGCTAAGTAGATGTTTTTTTTTTTTGATTTACAAAACTTAACTCCTAATTTAACTATTAACTTGCGGCGCGCGTATTTATCCGAATTTTCTGATTACATGTAGAATAATTATATCATTGAAGGATGTCCATTTCCACCACCAATTTAGGCTGAACCTCCATCTGACGCACCTCGCACTACAAATTGCGCTCAATCATTTCACAAATACTTTAACTCTCAATTTTAATCACCTCATCTGCGTTATTGAAAATTTAAAACTAATACAATTGGAATCATATTAAAAATAAATGAGATCAAAAAGGGTAATATAAAACCAAGACACAAAGACAAAAAGGAACAAATTGTTTTTAGTTATGAAGCGTGGAATGAGTACAAAAAAATATTTAAATAGGGTAGATAGTAAAATATACTTAAAAATAACTGCCTATAAATTTCGGGGAATGGATTTATAATAAATGTATTATTATTGTAACTACATAATTAATTTTAGTATTATTTGACATTCTTGTTATTGATTAATGTTTATATAGTAGCTATTTATTATTTATATTGATTTTATGTAAAAAAGTAACTATTTTAAATTTATAATTTAATGCAATATAAATAATATTTATAGATATAATATAATATGTACAATGTATAGTACTTTATCATTATTTTGAAAATGATTTACTTTTTTCTGATTTGTCTTAAAACGATCTTAAGCGATAACTGCCAGCATCGTTGTATGCAAAATGGGCGCATTCGGGCTATAAATCAGGGAGTTAAGTTTTTTATTTTGGAGGCAAATGTCGGGGTGAAAACGGGCTAATCTAGGGCGCAAATGGGTTACAGCCTTTTGCACCACTCCTACGGGTAGGAACCCTCCCACCCTATATCATTCACCCGGAAACGCTATCTATTATGACCACCGACCACGACGGGCTGGGAATTTAGTGCCCTAAGAAAAACTTACAAAATGCCTTATAAAAACGCATTCGTTTAGTTGGCTCGTACCTACCGAATTTATTATGGTTGTATAGAATTTCAATTGTAAGAATGAATTTCTTGTGTTGATATTAGAATACAGCTTTGTACAAATCTCTGTTAAAACCATAGAATTTATTATTTTTTAATTTTAATTTTAATTTACGAATAAAATGAACTAAAAATCTTAAAAATTGCTCTTAAGCATTAAAAAAATTCGGCATATCCATTTACCAAGACACGAAGCGTTTGTACCAAAACGATTACCCAGTAGATAGAAAAATGCAAAGTGCTTTGAAATGTCAGTCCTTACTATAACTATTTATACAATTATTGTAAAACCTTCGAGTTATAATTTTGTTTTTATAGTTGTTACTTGTAGGTTGTTAGTTAATACGTATACAAAATAAATGTTTATGAATATGCATATTTTTTAGTTTCTGTAAAATTGAGTTTTAAATTGTGTTACTTTTCTCTAAATTAAGGAAGCATACATGATATTATGCTAGCTATTAGGATATAGATAATATATATTTTTGGATGAAACTAGTATATTTAAAATAAAATATATTATAATTTGTTTAAATACTACAACGACAATGTGAAAATAAAATATACACAATTGTGATATATATATATATATATTTATATTAAAATTCTACATGTTTAATCACCATTTATTTAAATATACTTATATTTTTTTGTTAATATAGATGTCTGTGTTATTGAGCAGTATTCAGCAAGCTACAGAATGGGTAGAACAAAATACAGGTAAATACCTAGTTTAAATAACTGTATAGGTAGGTATAAAAAAAAATTCATCAGAGGTAAAGAGTGATTCTTTTAGCAGTAAACACTCTACATTTAAAAAATAATAAGCATTTGAAGTTTTGATGCGTGAAGTGGTGCATCAAAAATTTCGAGGGGCAACTTTTTCTACTTCTTTTTTTATAACTTTAAATGCTTAGAAAAAAAAATAATATATTTTTCAATATTTTATATTTTCATTAAAATATTTTTCTTTAGATAATTAAGTTAATAACGTATGATTCCGTTTAAAATTCACTAATCAGTATCTAGTATCATTAATGATTATAGACTACCTATATAGTAACAATTAGTGCACCATCTTACCAATTAGCAAACATAAATGTTTGATAACTATGAGATTTTTCCTAAACTATAAAATGATAAAAACAAAACCAGTTGTAAAGGAAATCGAAAGAAATCATCCCTTCATCATGAGGTCATCTGGATAATGTTGATTTATAGTGAAAAATAATTACAGTTAGGACCCAGTTTGTATAGTATATACTTGTTATTTAAAAAAAAAATAGAGGCCCAGTCATCAAACTGTCATTACTTAAAAACGGCTGTTTATTAGATAAATATTCGATACAACCTTCTAAAATATTTTCTATCTACTTACGACAATGCATAGTAACAATAGTAAGTATTACAGAAACGGCTATTTTGGCGTATCTGCCATAATATATCACCTACATGCAACATCAGGACTGCAGTATGCTCTCTACCATTGTTACCACTCTACAGCAGTGTTCGGACACATCAAGATGAATATCTAGATAATTATTTGTTCATCTTTAATCTTATCTCGAAAAATAGTTACAAGGTATCTAAACGTTCGTCTTAGACAATTTTTTTACTAATCTAAATAAATACATCTAGATACATTTTTTATTGATAAAAATCGCGAATTTGTACAAACGCATTTTAAATATTTATACAGATTCTCAAACCAAGTTTATGGTTTATTAATAATGTAATTATTTTTATTTATATCATTATTATTATTATGTTCCTAGTGCCCAACTAAAATATACCTAAATTTAAAACCTATTTAAAAATAAAATTGTATCTTTTTTTTACCTAGATAAAAAAGTATTAATCTTTATCTTTATCTGGATAAATATGAGTTAAGTTATCTTTTATATATCTATCTAGATACATGAGTTGCATTATCTTTATCTTTATTTAGATAAAAAAATACTTATCTAATCCAAACACTGCTCTACAGTAATATTTAATTAATAATATTAAATTCTAAGTGGATGATGTAAAAGTGGTTTTAGTGACGTATCAAATAATACTCGAAGTTTAGTGTATATATCATTAAAAAATGATTATACTATCAACGGCACGACGTCTCGTTATTTTTATCACTACTTAAATGTACACTTTTAAATGTTGTTCTTTTAAAATACAGTTACTAATAAAATAAAAAAAATATTAAAATATTTTTACCATGCCTCTTTAAAAGTTGTTAAAATGTGTCCTAACCTAACCCAATCAATCGACCTAAAAAATGTATATAGCCTTCCTCCCCGCCAAATACCAACTAGACCCAAATTTTAAAGTTTGATATTAAATTATTTTTCTGTTGCATATAGTGAAGACAATCCCACAAAAAATAACAAACATAATATCATAGTAAAACCAATACATAATAC
Organism: Metopolophium dirhodum; assembly: GCF_019925205.1. Lineage (NCBI taxonomy): Eukaryota > Metazoa > Arthropoda > Insecta > Hemiptera > Aphididae > Metopolophium > Metopolophium dirhodum. The sequence continues at coordinate 18,275,948 of NC_083563.1, read as the reverse complement.
ATTCATGCCCCGCTCAGAATCTAAAATATACTTACCTACATTAGGTATTAAAATTGAGAAATTTCCTTATTTTACAGGTACCTATAGTTAGGTATCTATAAGTATAGTTGGGTAATAGATATCATACGGGATATAATTATTCAATAACTTAAAATATATTTGTGAACATAATATTATTGAATTTATACGAATAACGACGTTTAATGTATAAAACTATATAGTTATATATTTATAACCTATATACTCTGCAATTTGTTTGTTTCGTATTATTAAAAAAATGTTTATTCTCTTTCAGATCCTATTGTTAAAGATCTTTGGTTTATGGGATCAATATGGCCAATTACAATTGTAGTGATTGCATATTTGTACTTTGTTCTTAAACTTGGACCGGAATTTATGAAGTTTCGTAACCCTTACAACATTGATCGCATTGTTATGATTTATAACGCCATACAAGTTATATTTTCTTTGTACTTGGTGAAAGAGGTAAGAGAACAATACTTAAAATAAATGTTAAAATAAACACCAAAAAATATTATTTGTTTAGAACATTAATATAGGTATTTAAATAATAATTTTGTTATATTTTAACGATAAAAATTCAACGTTGGTGTGACACTTTATTTTAATTTTAAGAGAGTGGAGGAGTGCTTGGTGTACCTATCAATTTAACTGTGTTATTAGTTATATCACATTCTAAAAATAATCTGAAAATAAATACAATTTTAACAGTGTTCTTTTTTCTTAGCAAAAACAATTTTGGTATTCAAATTACATATTAGTTAACACTTAATAATAAGTACTTAATTACTATATTATAATGATACAATAATAATTAAATATGAATTTGTGAAAAAATGATTTTAACGTAATTTTTCAATAAACATTCAATAAGAGTTTTAAAAATTGTTTGATACGCAGGATGATTTACCAATTAAAATTAATACCATTTAAAATTTAATTTTTTAATTTTTAAATATACTTATAGACCATATTTTTAAATTATTTTTTAGTACTGTGCTGTGGAGATACAAACTTCTGTTTTTCAAATGAGAACCTCCCCCCCCCCCCTTTTAAACTGTAAATTATTCATTGGATAATTTTTCTGAAGAATTTGAGGTATCAGAATTAAAATTCGTACCTACTAGTAGTTTTTGAGTAAGTTATTTAACTTTGTGTTGTATGGATAAAAGTTTCATGGTAATATATTTATATGATATTATGGGGCTATCGTGGTGATTTGAATATTTGAGTAATTAATATTAATCTATCAACATTAATAATTTCTAAAAATGTCCCAAGCATAATAAATACTAGTTCGAATATTTCGTCTATTTTATAATATATAAAACCATTTTTAAGGTCTATTATTATCAGTTCAGACATTTTAATAATTAAGAAACTATATATATATCAACGTTTAAAAAAAAATTATCCACTAAATAATTTACAGGAAAAAAGGTGAGAGGTTCTCATTTGAAAAACAGAAGGTTGTATCTCCACAGGTCACTCTTTAAGTAGTAAAAAACATTTTAAGAATTTGTAAAATTTTCGGAGTAGGTATTTAAAAAAAATTTCATAATCAATATATTGAAGAAATTCATTATGAAAAGAACAAATAAGGGGAGGGGGTATGCTTGTAAAGAACCCTGTATATACATATGTTTTATATAGATACAGTGATGAACAGTGTATTGGGATTTTAAAATTTGTATGAAAATTTCAATAATAATACTATTTTATATAATTAATTTGAAAACACAATATCAACTCTTATACACAGTCTAATTTCTAAATAAAAATCAACACTGTATGGTATATTAAATTAAATATAATCGTTTCTTATAATATCTTACAATATAATATGTATGCGTAAATAATGTAATTTTACATGTAATGTTATTCTCGTCGATAGGCATTTAGACTGGTGTGGCTGCGAGATGATTACCGATTCTATTGCATTGAAAGAAATAAAGAGGACCCTGATATAGCAAACCAAGTAATTTTAAATTTCTTACGTGCCCATTTTACTTACAGAAAAAAAAATTAAATTGTTAAGAAAATAATATTGTTTATTTTTTAGCAAATATATTCAGTTTGGCTGTTCCTCATTAGTAAATTTCTGGACCTCCTAGACACAGTAATTCAACTTTGATTAAATAAATAACATATTTTTCTACTTTCAACTAATAAGTTATACTGAACACTTTGCATTAAAAATGATTTTAGGTTTTTTTTGTACTAAGAAAAAAACAAAGTCAAATAACGTTTTTACATGTTTACCATCATACTTTGGTTATAACATTCGGCTGGTATTTAACTAATTTTTATCCAGGTATAGTATACATTACAACCATAAGAATCAGTGGTGTGCGCATGTTAGGTGGGGGGGAGGTTAGGGGGATATATCCTCCCCATGGGCTTATTATTTTTTTGTTCCTCGGACTTAAGAGTTTTACTACACTTAAACGGTTAAACGTAAATACAAATTACAACTGAGAAATTAAGGTTAAATGGAGTAAAAATATTATATTATCCCCATACCAAGTTCCTGCGCACGCCACTAATAATAATCATCAAATAATTTAATAATTTATTCGTCAGAAATTGTATTACATAATGTTAAATCAATTTTAGGAGGACAAGTCGCATTCTTTGGTACCATTAATGCATTTGTGCATGTTATAATGTATAGCTACTACTTTTTGACTATAATAAACCCAGAATACAAAAAAGCCTGGTGGAAAAAATATTTAACGACTATACAACTGGTAATGTATACTTATTGATTTTAAATTTATATTATGAGGTATTTATAAGTAGTTTACTTTTTAGTTAACTTTTAATTTAATTTATCAGTGAAGTCTTGTCGGAAAATAATTGGTTGGAACGTATTTCGTTTTAAGTATATTTACTCAGAAACATAATGCGTTTGGAAATAAAACCGTTAGAAAATATTATTTTTGAATAGTTTTTTATTGAAAATTATTTTGTCGGATTACCTAGTTTAAGTTAGAATTCAAGCCAGAAACGTGTTTTGTTGGAAATGTATTTGCTCGAAACAGTACACCGTAACGTAACCCAATAATATACCTACATTTCCAGTGAAATATTTCCCATGGAAATAAGTTTCTGAGAAAATACGATTCCGGCCAAAAATTATTCAGTAAATTATTATTATAGTTACATCGATAATATTTTTCTTTGATAGCTATTAGTATTTTATATAATGCTCATACATTTTTCATTGTAAATTCGATTTAATTTTAGTTATTAAGTTATTTTGTAATTTCTATCCTCTAATAATTACTACACTTATACTTAGTACCTATTTCAACTTTTGCCGGTGACCAAAATATAAATAAATAAACATATGCTTCCTATACAATATTTTACATGTAAATACGTAACCGAATGAATTCGTTTCCGACAAAAAAATACATTAAATGGATTACGATTCCAAAGAAATATAATTTAAATAAAAGTACAGTTCTAACATGACATGTTTCCGATGAGTTATTTTTCCACAGTTGGTTCAAAACTAACAATTTTCCAACTTTTTACGACTGTTACCATCTATTTTAATAATATACCTAAATTATTTATAGTAATATAGTGTTATGTTAGTCAAAACAATACCTAGTCAATAAATATAAAATTAATAATATATATAGTGTTTCAATTTTTCAATGCATTGATAAGGTTATTAAAACAATGCTGAAACAAAAATTTAGCGTACTGTAAAATCAATGTACAAAACATTATTAATGTTTATACAGTATGACGAAGGTTGGTCTAGTTTAGTTAGTCTCGCTATTTGTTAACACATCATTTAGGTACAATTATTAATTATTATTCACGGACTTAAAAATGTAACTATGATATACTGATGTCTTATAACTTGAAGGTTTTAACTATGGGATTATATTATATAGGGAGTCCCTCTAAATATGTTTTTCAAATTATTAAAATATTTGTATTTATTTGTTTATTAACAATAATGTAATTTAATGTAGGTAGTTAGATATACAATATATTTTGTATTTTAGCTCTCTTAAATTAAATTTAACGATAATTTATTTATTTTGTTGCTTCTCTCATGCTAAAGGAAAATTATATACTATATGTATCGTGTGTGTGTGCTTGAGGAATTTTGTCAATGGTTTGAAATTATTATTAATATAATATTATAATACCTATGTATTTATATGCAACAAATTAGTTTAAATTATTTGTGAACATAATGGGCTTAGACTTAAAAATAAGATATTATTTTTATTATTTTCTAGGTGCAATTTGTCATTACTGGACTACATGCATTAATTACGCTATTTGAGCCTGACTGCGATTTCCCAAGATTCATAATGATATTAGCAATTCCACAAGATATATTTATGTTTATTTTATTCTGGGACTTTTATAAAAAAGCATACATTAAACCAAAGAAGATTAAACAATGATGAATTTGCAAAAGATTATAAAATAAAAATATTTATTATTTATTCCGTACCAATTTTTTTTTTTTTACTTATATTATCTCCATATTTAACGGAAAGACAAAATGCTTATAAAATACTGATTTTATTTTTCAATAAGTATTCAATTTAATAAACTTATTTTATGATATAAACAGTTTTAATAAACAATACGAAAAGCACATAAATCATAATATATTCAATTCAAACGCCTTTGTACTATTTAGGAATTTGGAAGAATTGATTTGTAAATAATTTCTTTAAACAATGTTGGTATGCCACTTTAATAGGTGTCTACTATATAAGTACTAATATCTACCAACAAAACATTTTTAGAGAATAGGTGTATTCAATTTTTGATATACTAAGTTAGATAAGTTTCTGAGTGATGGATAATATATTAATTAATCAAATACAAGGCATGTAATTGGACATAAGGACTATAAATATATTAGAATCTTCCTACGCCTTGAGTTTTTACGAATAGAAAATTCTATGATAAAACTCTGTTATTTTGTATTATTATTATTATTCAGTTTTTTACTTCAGCTGATATACGAAAAAAGAATTTCCCTTTTTTAATGAATTATTAAGTTTAAACAGTTGATTATTTCAAAAAAATGGTATAATTATATAAATTTATTTTGGTTTTTATGTAAATATTGCAGTTGGTAAATAAAATTAAAAAAAAAAATTTTATAATATGAGAGCGGTTTATTCATTCAAAAAAATATTTTGTACATAATAATATTAAATATTATTTTCATGAAAATCATAATAACCACTTTATTTTGAAATTATTCCCACTGGTTTATTTAATTGCTTGACTCACCTGCGTTAGTTAAAGACTTATGAAAATAATCATTAATTACCAATGATTTGGAAATTATTGTAAATAACAAACAGTCTCATTCTCTCATTATAACTACAGATAATTGTATACTAGATTAATTTCTCGTACTTTATAGAATATAGGTATAGTTAATGTACTATATTATAGAAAGGAAAAATGTAGGTAAGTGTACATTAGTTTTTTTATATTATGTATTACTTAAAATGTTCAAAAGTTGTATTGCTTACCATAAGGATACGTTGTAATCATACGCTATCACGAATCTAAATAAATCTAGCCGATGGTTCATTTTATAAGATTTTGTATACGTATTATTAAGTAGGTATAATAATAGTTTATGCGTTCACACTTTTTATTACCTAGTGTATATTTTTTTAGTTAGAACAAGTCAATCATTGGTCAATCATTGGTAAAATAAATAGTCAATATAATTATTTATAATGAAAACAATATCCACGTTACAAAACACACTGTTCAAGAAACTATAACCTTTTTAATTATTACCTAATTATTAATTTTTGTGAAATGTTAATTTCGCAGATAATGAATTCAAAAATAAAAATATATTCTATTTCAATGTGCAAACTTGTCAAGAATTCATCATTCGAATATAATTAATTGTTAGTTTATAATCTTTTACTTTTAAGCTAACGACTTCTGGTACGTCCATACTAATCATGGATGGTTACAAATAAAAAACTATGAAAAAAAAATTGGAAATTTGTTAATCTGAAAAATCTAATATTAAGAACAATTCTTATCGTATAGACAATCTATTCATCATTCATATTATTGTATAATAAATGTGTACAAATACAATGTAGTCGGTAGGTATTTTATATTATAAAACTATTAAAACATTTAAAATCAATTTTATATTACCTATGAGCGAAGTATAGAATGTATGGGTTTTTCAATAATGTTTTATATATTACAGTTTTATGTTTTTACGACCTCCTCACTCCCCGTAATCAGATTATTTAAAATACCGAAATCGAGAGGAATTTGTTTGAAGCATGCAATACCTGTATATACCTATAGTATACTTTATACCGGGAACAAAATTGACACTTAAAATCGTATTAAAAGCTAATAATATTATCATCATTCTGCACAAATGGTTTCAATGGTTGACTTGTCACTCATTTTAACATAGCCGAGTTAAATACATTGTACACGACTTCAAACATTGTTTTATTTAAATCTAATATTAATTTTTTTTTCTTGTACATTTTGAATGTAGTTCGTTGACACCAAGTCGTTACATTACAGACTTTAAAAAGACCTACCTCATAAATTCCTCACTTGTTTGACAATATTTCTAATGTCATTATTTCCTGCGTGACCTCTGTTATATATTCAAATTAAACCAGTATCATAGCCTACACAATGTTTGGAACTACACCACGGTCTTCATTTCGTCTCAAGAAACATAATGTTCGTTAGTTAACTTAAATTCATCAGACCCATGTGGCATTTTGATGCGGTGAAAATTCTCATTAAATTTCTGTAGGTTATATGGAATATAACCTACCAATAAATATAACTTCCTATTGCATTTTAATATTCCTGCACTTCAAGATACAAATACACAACAGTACAAGGTAAGCATTATTAATAATTATTATTATAAATTGTTTCAATATCACAATTTTACATTATAGGTACTTTATATGATTATGCGGGAATAAAAATAATTGCTAACTTAATTTACAAATTTATTTGAAAATAATACCTATGTATTCTGCAACGAATTACCATAGTTCATAATATTGTTGTATCGATCTATGATAGTACTTACTTAATTAAAAGTCATTATTCACTTCACCCATAATAATTAAATCAGAGGATGAGGATATACTCAACAATGCACGTTATAGGCACCTTCAACCTGTTCAAATATGATGCACAATATTATTATAAAAGTCTTTCGAAATATGATAACTATTATAAGTATCAATTTCAAGACAAATACCAATGTATGAATATCGATATTAATCTTAATTTAAAATTGTATTGTATAAAATTTAAATATTCTCTTTTACATATTATTATATTACGTACATCATATTATGCTTATACAATATTTATATAATTTTTTTTCAAATACCATTCCCAGTAAAACAACAAAATGATTATATTATCATTAAATTGGATATTACTGGGGTGATATACATACCTACGTTTAATTTATAATGGTCATTGATTTGTTATTAACATACAAAACGTATTTCTAATTTTTTTGTTATTGATGGAATATTATACTTATATTATTACGTGCTTCGTTACGAGCCTAATGATTTAAAGATCTGGACAGACCATAAAGAAGGCACGGCCACGCCCCCCACCCGCACTCTTGGAGCCATGGCTGTATTTATATTGTATGAAAATTAAAAGTGTAGATATAACTTTACTTCTATAACATATTAGATTTTATCTTGTAATTATTCAACTATTTAGTAGATATCATTATAAAGCGTATAACTGTAAAGGTATAAGAACCTCGCACTCCCATGATTGAAGCGCTTAAATAAAAACTAAAACAGAAAGTATAATATGTACGAAATGAGGTGTGTAATATATTATCATCGCTAGATAAAGCGTCACCCAGTGGTTGTTTGATTATACTAGAATGTCAATTATTTAAAAAGGATTCGTACTGTAATATTATCAACAAATGTTTGCTTTAATTTAAAAAACTCATATTATTCTAAAAGATCTAAAATCTAAATATACCATTATTTTCACCTTAAAAGCTAATATTATAACTTACAGTTAAGTTAGCAGTATGAAAGGTGGTTAAAAAAAAACAGATTTAGTTTTTATGTTAAATTTGTCTATAATTTAATTGCTTATGAATTATGATTTGGTACATTAACATAGTTAAAAAAGGGGGTACTGTTCTGCTGTACAGTAGGTGTCTAGAGAGGTCACTATAATGGATGTTTTAAATTTAAATTCAATGATATAAAACCATTCTATACGAAAAACGATTTTGATCGAAGGCAATCTGTCAACCCATATATTACTATAATATTTTTAAAATTTAAAAAATAACTAAAATCGTTATTCTCCGTTTAAAAATCTAATTTTGTTTAAATTTGAACTCAAAATATCTATTATAAAAGATTGTGTATTTGTGTTTATTTAATTTTTAGATTTGTTGGTTGCTCTATAAAATACTTATGAGAAACCTTGTTTTAAAATATATTCAATCTTTAGCCTGCTATAAAAATTGAACATTTTATAAATGTTGAAGTACAAAATAATTCAAAACTTTCGTAATCAAAAATTATTTTATTGACAATACACATAATTAAATAAAAACTAATACAAAGCAAAAATTTCTTATACTATGCTATAAATGGCTCAAAATTAGTCAAAATATTTAAAAATTGTATGGTGTATAGAAAATTCACTGATTTTGCGTAAAAAATCTCGTTTTTTTTAAATTTTTATTTTGTTTTTCCCAATAATTTTAGGAACTATTTTGATTTTGACCTCCCAAATGCACTAACTAGATTCACTTTTCCATCGAACAAGAAATTATTAAAAAAAATCGAAGCAGTTTTACTGCAATTTAAAACTATATGCAAAGACTGAATTTAAATTTTTAGTTTTCGCCTGTCCTCCACTATAAATGGGTGTAGGAACGCCACTGCAACTTAATGTGTAGGTACCTGATAAACTATTAATCTAAAAATGAGTTGTTATGTACTTGTGACTAGTTATCCCTTAAATAGGAAAACAAAAAAAAAGGAGTGTATAATGTTTCTGTTTTGAAATAATTATGTCATTGAAAATTGTATTGTCTTTATTACACTATTCGTCTATATTTTCAGATGTCAGTTCTATATCAAAAAGTTTCCGATCTCTTAGAATGGATAGACAAAAATGGAGGTAAGCTTATAATATTCTAGACAGTGAATATTAAAATATAGGATAATATGAAATATTACAATTATTCATTATGTTATTTTAACTTGTTTATAATATCAAAATCATTTAAAACAGTGACAGCATATCTTTTTCAGTAAAATTATTACTATGAGTTTGCATATTATATTATTACCTATAAAAGAACACTGATTTTACATTTTATCTTAATATTTTTATACAGAGTGATTCATCAATCATGCACACCACCATTTTTTTCATTTAATAATGAGTTAAAAATCTGGTTTTTGGAATTTTTTAAAATAGGTACCTACTTATTTCAGGTTGCATTATTAACGATCACTAATTAGCTAATAGCCCCTTAAACATGATTTAGTGGTCCATGATTGGTCCATTAAATTGTATAAAACTATTAAATTAATTCATTTTTCATGAAACCCGGCATTAAAGTTAATATTTTCGAATTCTTGTGATATTTTGTGTCATATGGAGATACAAGCTTCTGTTTTCCAAATAAGAACCCCTGGCCCTTTTCTAATGTAAATTATTTAACGGATATTTATCAAAATCAAAATTTGAGCTTATAGTTTTTGAGTTCCCTACTTAAAACTTTGTGTTGGTATGTAGTAGGTACCTACTAAGGATAATAGGTCCATGGTGACTTGAAAATGTTACTAATTTATATTATTCTATCAACATTGACAATTTGTAAAAACAACAAATAATCGTTCTGAATTTGAATTGGGCACATAAAAATATTAAAAAAAAATTACTCACATAATTACCCAAATAATTTAAGGAATATTAAAGAGGGTTTTAATTTGGAAAATAGAAGTTTGTATCACTACAAGACCCGCCTTAAGTAGTGCGAAAAAGTCTCATGAATTTAAAATTGGTATTTTAGTATGGTTATTTAAAAATTTCAAAAATCAGTATTTGAATAAATTCATTCATTCATTATCCGATAAAAAAATGCGGTTATCAAGCTTGGTGAAACACGCTGTATATTTGTAACTTGTGTTATATTATTAATTTAGATTCAAGAATTAAAGATTATTGGTTAATGGATTCGCCATGGCCAGTTGTGATAATTCTTACCGCTTATCTATACTTTGTTCTGCATGCTGGTCCAAAATTCATGAAGTATCGTAGCCCATTGAAAATTGATAGTATTGTAATGGTGTACAATGTTGTCCAAGTTTTATTTTCAGCCTATCTAGTGAAAGAGGTAATACAATATTTTATACGGCATGACGTGTTATCAAAGTGTCAATATATATTTTATAGGTTACTAATAAATTACTATAATAATAATATAGGTATAGATATTATATTTTGTTTAAACATTGTCATTTATTTTATTACACTGTTAACATTTATAAAATAATACTAGTTGCAATAGTAAAATTGCCTTAACTTAGCGCGGGAAAAAATTAACAAACACAAAATACTATATCATGGTTTTAGTGTAGGTAGTGGCTCAGTTCATGAGCAAATCAGCATCGGTGTACCTACCTCGTTGGGTTTGGTTTATACTAATTCGACCTAGGTGGGTAATCCACCTGTTGCGGGTAGATACACCATAATATTGGCTATTAAACATGTTATATTTTCAAACGTACTTCATAGTCCGGTCAAAATAGACAAAAAAACATGCAAACTTCGGAATAATTCGCATAGAGCTGAAAATTGGTACACACTTTAAGTACCTCATCATAAACAAAATCTCAAAAGTCCCCATCGATCCTATTGCTGCTAATTTTTTTATTCAAGGTCAAAGGTCACAAAATTGCTTTTTTCATTTATCTCTTAAACTTTAAGTGTTTTCGTAAAAACAGCTTTAACAAAATTTGTAGATCAAGTAATTGCCTAAAAAAATTGTTCTTACACTTTTTTACCTAAAAGTAATGAATTCATGAGTTGTCTTTCGGTCGACGCTTAGTCGGGGGGTCGCGGCGCACGGGGTGACTCTCGTCCGCGATCAGAGCTGCTCAGAAATTCAGCAAAAATGTAAGATGGGATCTATTGGTACTTTCTCATTATGAACTTTAACTTTTGTATAATATTAATCAATAATATTTATCTAAGTACTCGCGCATGCCGTACCCCGCCGTTTTTATGGATAATTGGTGGTAACGATAAGATAATATATAGAATTTAGATAGGTACTTAATACTGCGCGATGCATTAGATGCGATAGTGGTGTTTATTTTTATTTTTAACTATTTAATATAATATGGATATTGGGTACACTATAGTATAAACTGTTATATTGAGAATCATATTATTTGTATTTTCAATATTTTCATGTGTGAGTAACACAAACGGTTACTATTATATATATATATATATAAATATATATCATGTACGAGTATTCATAGTTTTTGAAATCATAATATACTGTGTTATTTTATGGTGTGCTGAATTTCTGAGTAGCTCTGATCGCGGACAAGAGTCACCCCGTGCGCCGCGGACCCCCGACTAAGCGTCGACCGAAAGATAACTCATGAATTATTACTTTTAGGTAAAAAAGTGTAAGAACAATTTTTTTAGACAATTACTTGATTTACAAATTTTGTCAAAGCTGTTTTTTCGAAAACACTTAAAGTTTAAGAGATAAATGAAAAAACCAATTTTGTGACCTTTGACCTAAAATAAAAAAATGATTTATATTATTTTATTTTTTTTAACAAAAAAATCCAATTGCATCACATGGGTTGGCAAGTCTAAGTCAATTTTTTTTAAATTTTATTTCTGTAGCCAATAAAAACCTATACCTAAATGAATAAAAAATTAATTAATTTTTGTAAGCCAAAAAATAAATGCATGCCTGAGCCACACAATACCAATCTACATGGGTTGAAACAATAAACTTAAACACGCCCTCCGAGTTTCAAGGAATTTATTGATATAAATTGTATACGGTCCTAAATACAATCATATATAAAACTGCTGTATGGGTACATAGGTAAACGAATTGTTTTATTTTGCCTATGAAGTAAATTCCTTTTTTTTTATTGTATTTAATATACTATTTTTATAATATCACCTTTAAAAAGGTTTTATGGTCATATGATTAGGTACTCGGGTAGTGTTCTGCAGATTTCCTCGATGATGATGTTGGGTATAATCTTAGAATATTTAAGATATTGGGTAAGATAGCGATTTTTTCAGGTAATACTACTAAACTATAATACCTACCAAAGTATTAATAAAGGTACAAAGGATTAGACTTTAAAAGTACCCCAGCATTGGTTTGTTAAATTAAATTGAATTTTATTTTTTGTGTTTAAATTTACAGGCATTTCGGTTAATATGGCTTCAAGATGACTACAAAATAAACTGCATTGAAATTGATTACAGTGACACAGATAAAGCTAAAGACGTAATATTAACTACACATATTTAATATAATATAGCAAAATATTATGTTACATGCAAATGCAATGTAGTTGCTGTATAAAAATGAAACATTGTACAATATGCGATGTCCCAGTAAATTCAAAATATGATACATATATCGTGAAATATACAAATGTGCCTATCCTACAAAACGCATTTTAGCCAGGACGTTCGTATGGGGCAGGTTTTACATAAAAAAAAGTACCCAACTAACCCAAGTAATAACATTTTTATACCTATTATAAAATTGATTATTTTATTGAGTTAATCCTTATATTACTTGATTATTATTATGAATATTGTTTGCCAAAATAAAATATATAAATTCACTTAATATCTAAATATTATGCCATCAAAAGTTACATAATATTATATATTTATATAATATTTTAGATTCTGAACAAAGCAATGAATGTTTGATTTTACAATGATGTGTTTTTTTTTGTGTGTGTATGAACAGGAATTATATATATAGTAGACAATTGATATTGTAATTTAAAAATCTGAATAATATACACACCATTATTTTTACAAACGTTTTAATAACAAATAACGAATTTAGTTATTATGTTGTAATTTAAAAATAATATTATTCAGGGGTACATGAAACTTTAAATGAATATTATATTATACATATATACACAATCATATTTTCAAATGCAATGTTTTCGTCAAAACTGAATTCAACCTACCGTATTAGTAATGTCACATTAATACAGTAATACTGTTATGGTAAAATAAATTACTTTAATACATAGCAATATAAATATAATAATTGTTATAAAACATGCTTAGAAATATAGGCTGATAGAACGTCTTTGCTAAGAATAGATTTTCGTATGCATAGATTTATCATTAAATTAAAATTTAACACATACTTATACAGTTATACAATATAGTGATTTACTCAATGACAAGGCACACTCGACACCTACTGTACATCAGAGTGGTTATCTACTCCCCCCTTTTTTTTACGAATACATTTATAATTATAAACATTTCTTAGTTCAAGAAAAATATTTAAAAAAAAAAATATTTTCCTGTAAATGAATATAATATATATTAAGTAATCGTATTATAGAAAATGTAATTTAAATAAATAGGTATGTAATTTGAATGTAATATTTTTTAAAGGAAGATACTTAAATAAAACGATTTTTACTAAAAAACTGTATTCATAAAAAGTGGGCAAGTGGTATATTATTTTATAACTCGTCATTGTATTCGAAGATTGATTCTGAGCGCAGAAAGTCTGTCAGTCTTTATACTACCAAGTATATTTTATATTACTGCGAAAGTAATTTTTCTTACTATCAGGCATTAGTACTACAGTAGGTCAAATTTATATATATTTATATAGGTACCTATGCCAAAAAAATTGCATTTGAAAATGGCATAGTGTGTATAAAATATGATTATATATTTTAATAGTACCTAAGCAGAAAAATATTTTTAAGTTACAACAAAACAACTAAAATTCTTAAGCTTTGTTTAAATATCTAATTTTGTCCAAATTTGAATTAAAAACGTCTATTAAATCTGTGCTTATATTTTGTTTAGGATTTTTAGTTACAGTATGAACTACTTACGTGGAATCTTATTGTTTTAAATTTTAAATTCTCATCTATAAAAATTGATAATTTTATAAATTTTTCACTACAAAAGAATTTGCAACTTTTCAATTTAATACATTTTGTCAGAATTTGAACTATAAATGCTTTTATGAAATATCGTGCCTGTGTAATTTTAATATTTTTAAACTGCTATTGTCACAATGTGTGAGAAGCTTTGAATTATATTTTCGAGATTTTTGACTAAAAGAATAACATTTTATTGACAATTAAACAAAAAAAAATTGAAAAAATTGAAAATTGATTAATTGAGTGAATATAAAATGTAGTAAAAATATGAACTTCAAACGTACCTACATAAAAATTTAATTTAACTTTCTAGAATACATTTTTTTCTTTGTTAAAGGTTGACAAACTAATGAGGAATATTGTATTAAATTCATAATCTTAGATATAAAAACAATAATTTTTATACATTTCTAACTCAAAATAATTTGCATAATTTTCGTGTTATCAACTTCTTCCGATGCTCATAAAAAATGGTTGTGGATTTACGCTCAATTTGTTTTTTTAATTTCCACTAGCAACAACTTATGAGGAACCTTGTAATACATTTTTCGATCTTATGAAATTTTTTTTATCAATATTAATTAAAGAAAAACTAGAAAAAATCAAATTTTTCATATGGTTATAAATGAGCTCAACATGAGCCAAACTATTTTGAAAACTTAGTGGCGTATAGGAAATGTTAATATTAACATTCAGTGAAATGTATTTATCTATGATAATTATTTTTAAAGCTACACCAAAAACCAAAATTGATTTTGTCGATAACCAATTTTGTGTAAAAATTCCCGTTTTTTCTTAATTGTTTTATTGTTTTTCCCAGAGCTTTTGGAAACTATAGTGGGACTTTTAAATTAAAACCACTCAAAAGCACCAACTAGATTCATTTTCCATCGTAAAAGGTACTGAAGTTGAAAATCAAAGCATTATTTCGACTACTTATCGTGTACACTTCAAAAACAGATTCACACCAAAAAAACCCCACATCATTGTAAAATCAATACATTCATTGTTCAGCTCAGAATCTAAAAGTAAATATATCATACCATGTAGGTACTATGTAGTATGTCATAAATAAATAAATTGACATATTTAATGAATTTATATTTGATTTTAATCAACTCTATTTATATAATCATAATTAATCGATAGGTACCTACAACAACTAAATAAAATAAGCAATTTTATGATATAAAAATGTTCATAGTTATTTTTTTTAAAAAGGTTTTATCAATACAAATTTTATCAACGTGGTGAAAATTTAATTTTAACAATGAATGTTTTTGCACAGCGTTACACATCGAGATACGAACGATTTCGGACTTTGTACCTAACATTTTATGAATTGGAATATTTAACACCCATTTACCATATAAGACATTCATTATTTCAAAAGCTAGGTAATCATGTTTGTGAAAAAATGTTTTTACATAATATTAAGTTGTTATAAAACTAAATTTAACTAAAAAATCTATTTTTAATATTTTTTATCGTTATCCATTTTTAATTCCTTATTCCAAAGCAAAATAATTTTTATTAATTCGATACATAAAAATCTAATATTGGCAAGTAATTTATGAGTTACAATTTATACACATCTATTTAAAATAGTTATAAGTACCTGTATAATGTTGGTCCACTAAGTCATTGATTAAGTGAAGTTAACTTAATCAATGACTAAACTCATCTAAACTTTAAATTGTTATAACTAATAATTTTCTAGTCAACATTTGGGTGTTTATAGATCGATATACTTTGAATTATATTATGTTTCGGAATATGAATTTAAAAATGCTAATCAAAAGAGTAAAATGCTAAAAAATGCTAAGGGTAAACAATTGTGAAAACTAAAACGTATAATGTCTTCTAAAATAAGTAGTGTGTTTTACCACTCCATATATCATATATTCATTTTTATTTTCCCAATATTATTATAATAAAAAAAATAATAATAATATTAATAATAATACTAACAATAAAATTATAATATATTATTCTTAACTAAATATATTTAATGAAAATGTGATTATTAAAAAAAAAATTGAACTAAAATTGTTCATTCTTATTATTTATAGATAGTTGGTGCTGTGTGGAGTTATTTCTTTTCTAAAGTCTTAGATCTACTCGACACGGTAATATTATAGATCTGAGATAGTATACATCTGTATGGTCATCATAATTTATAAAAAATGTTATTGATTATTTTAGATATTCTTCGTGTTACGTAAAAAACAAAATCAAGTGACGTTTTTACACATCTATCATCATACAATGGTCTTGATGTTTAGCTGGGGTATAATAAAATTCTATCCAGGTAAAAAAAATTTATAATCAATGACATAAACATTGTTAAACTGCGTCCAGCGAGAGAACGCAACTGGGTGGCGATCAAAATTCCCGGTTGCTGCGTGATGCGAGAAATTCACCTAGAGACTTGAGCGAACGAGTTGTGTTCTCTTGCTGGACGCAGTCTAGTAATAATTAATAATTTACTTATGAATATTTGGTAAATTTAGGAGGACAAATCATCTTATTTGGGACCATAAATGCATTTGTTCACGTTGTCATGTACAGTTACTACTTCTTGACCATATTGAAACCAGGGTACAAAAAAGCATGGTGGAAAAAATATTTGACACAATTACAACTGGTAATTTCTTAAATTTAGAAACTCGACAAAGATCACATTTTCCCATAGCAATGAAAAATATTTTAATATCTATAAATATTATTATTAATTATAATTATCACAAGATGAAGCCCGGTTTAATTTTTAGATTTTTATTTATTATAACAGTTTTTATAACCATTCATATTCATATACTTAAAATATTTTATTTTCAAACAATATAATTGAAGGTTACCTTTTTGTAACAAATTAATTTTATAACAACAATAATAGACTTGATAATGTCTGATGTGGAACTATCTATTTTATTTTATTTCACACCTAATAAAGTATTTTTTTTAATAAATATATAAAATGTTATATCGATATTAGTTATTTAGTATTCACCTATATTGTTATGTAATACTAACTGATGTTTTAAATGATTCTTGCAGGTTCAATTCGTTATCACTGGTCTTCATGGATGTGTAACATTATTGTCAACGGACTGCAGTTTTCCCAAATTTGTACTAGCGTTAGCATTGCCACAAGATATGTTTATGTTTGTTTTGTTCTGGGACTTTTACAAAAAAGCTTATAGACAACCCAAAAATAAACTGACTTAATTATTTGTGAACAACTACATGGATTTTTATTTAAATCTGTTCCTTCTTGAAATCCTATAAAAACAAAATCATGTACCTAAATACTGTAAAAACTGAGATAAGTGGGATGGAATGGCCGAGCGGACTACGGCGTCGGTTCCACAGGCGGTTTTTCTCTCAGGGCAGGCAACTTTCTAGAGAGAGAGGCCGCCATCCCCCGACCAGGCATGACGGAAACCTACAGGTGCCCAATTTGAAATTCTGCCAAAAAACACACGTGTTAACCAACCTACAGTACCCTCCCCTATAAACAAACAAAACAGCTAATAGCCATAGTTGCCAGGCTTAATAATCAATAAAAAAAAATTTAAAAAAAACCTGTGATAAATGAAAACTTTTAGTGTTATTTTAAGTTCCAATGCTATTTTGGAATTCATGTCGAGAGCTGTACAAATTTTAAATGTATAATGATTCTAAAAATTAAAAATATTTTTAAAAGAAATATTGTTAATGTTTAAAGTAATATATTTAATAATATATGTTTCTTACAGAAGGAAATATGTTAAAAAAGGGGGCCCTTAAATCTTTGGTTCAAGTGAATACAGTGCTGGAATGTTAAACAATATATAATTTTCTAAAATTGCATTTTAGATTCTGAGCGAAGCAAGGAAGCTAGTGTTTTTACAATGGTGTTTATTTTATTTTTTTTATCCTGTAGGTATACAAAAATTCTACCAGAAGGAGTGCTTCGATTTCAACATATAATATATCTTATCAATTATCAAATTGGATCAAGTTGGTACTTTAAAGAGGTCAATTTTCTCATTAGTTACTGTAATGAATGGTGTTCAATTTGAATTCAATGATATAATATCATTGCATAAGAAAAACGATTCTGAGCGAAGACGGTCAAGTCAGCCTATGATATTAGTATAATACTAAGTATTATATTTGATGATATTTTTGTGAATAAAGTAATTTACATATTATAACTTTTTTACGTGGAACCTTGTTTTAAATTTTCAATCCTTAGCTATAAAAGTTGAAAATTGTATATATTTTTAACTACAAAATAATTAGTACATTTTGTCAAAATTTGAACTTAAAATACTTATAAAAAAAATTGTGCCTATTTATTTTTAATATTTTTTAACTGCTATTGTAACAATATATCGGGAGCCTTATATTAAATTTTCAGGCATTTTTACCGAACAAATAAAATTTTATTGACAGTTACAAAAAAAAAACGGGCAAGTGAATGTCGCTCTGCTGTACAGTAGGTTACAAGTAGAATTAATATTATAATATTATAATTTTTTATTTGTTGCTACGGCGATAAACAAATCGTTTGAAATTAAAATCCCATTTTAAGTGATTTTTCGTAATTTGTCAGTAGTTTTTCCCGTGGCATTAAATAACTATTGAGGAAATCGAAAAATGACCTCTTTAAAGTACGATCTTGATCCAATTTGCTAAAATATAAGGTACAATATGTCGAAATCGAAGCACTCTATCTGGTAAAAATTTTGTATACAGTATATAAAAAAAAATAAATAAATAAACACCATTGTAAATCCACTAGCTAGTGAAATATTTATGTATCTACAGATATTTGTTCTTGAATAATCACAAAATCGCTACATGTGAAATCGAGTGAATATCCAATCTTGTAAAAATATGAACTTTCAGCGCTCATAAAAAATTAATTTGATTTGCTTGTAAACATTTTTTTTTTTAATAAATATAGACAATCTTATGAGATATGAGAGATGTTGTATGACATTGTCTATACTTAGATTTAAATAAAAAATTTTTTGTAAATTTCATACTCAAAATAATTTGCAAATTTTCGTCATTTTTACGTATTATGTCAATATTTGAACTTTAAATGCTTATAAAAAAAAATTGTGACTGGATTTTTTATTTTTTTCATTAGCCTTTGAAACAATATAGTAGGAACCTTCTATTAAATTTTCAAGCTTTTTTAACCAACAAATAAAATTTTAATGGTATTTATAGAAAAAAAAATGGAAACTGAAAATGTCAGTAACAGCTCAAAATAAGTCAAAATACTTGGAAAATGTTATGGTGTATAGGAAATGCTTTGAAAGAAAATTCAGTAAAAATTTCATATATCACCGTAATTTGTTTTAGAGATGCACCAAAAACCAAAATTTCATAATTTTTTACGTACAAATTCCAGTTTTTCCTTAATTTTTCTTTTGTTTTTCACGGTGCTTTTGAAAACTACCGGGAAATTTTTACTTTTGACCCCTCAAAAGTACCAACTAGATCCACTTTCGGACTTTCCTATCAGAAAAGATACTGTTGAACCCGCACTGCACGGCGGCCGCCCTCACCCGCCTGTACCAGTCGTACGCCCGTTCGCCGTCAACCTGGCGGATCGCGTAAAACCGAGAGCGGACCCGGAAATCGGACGCGGCCATTATTTTCTTCTGGTCGTCACGGCCCGGAAACTCGTCCATGTATATGTGGACGATATACCTATAATATAATATAATATAGGAACAGTACTTGTGCTATATTTATATTATATGCCGCGATTATGGCGTTTCAGAAATCGGAAATCGGACGCGGCCATTATTTTCTTCTGGTCGTCACGGCCCGGAAACTCGTCCATGTATATGTGGACGATATACCTATAATATAATATAATATAGGAACAGTACTTGTGCTATATTTATATTATATGCCACGATTATGGCGTTTCCGCCGTTTTCGTCGTATAGACATTTGTCGAAACTCTGTTTCTCGTTTCCACGACGAATTATACTCTTTGTTTTCATCAGCCACCAACAAATAAAGCAACTCTGTAAGGTTTCTGGGTGTTGCTGGAAAACACAGATAATATCTTAAACGTCTCATCATCTCAGTACTCTGCAAAAAGGTGTATTGCTTTGTACCATCAGGAAAACTATAATGCAATGAACATACAGACAAACACTTCAATTCAGTAACATGTTGAGTTATAAAAATAATATAAAAAAAATTGTAAATAATATTGCATATTTTCTATTACACAATGAATAAAAACAAATTGTATACAAACTTTACAATGGCCTCCAAGTATATATTATATACCACGAGGTGTATACGATTAAACAGTTTTTTGTAATGCCTTTTCATTTATAATTTGCCGAATTAATGGTACGTTTCTATCAAATGGTTTAGCTGGATGGTTGTGCCGTTTGGACAAAAAAAAAAAACATTAAGTCATTTCTGTCTGGGAATATATTATATGCTGTACCGTGGCATTCGTCTTCATTCTTTTTTCAAAACATGCTAAATAGCTAAACAGGTTATAGAATAAAGTACTGTATTCACTCACATTTTAGTTTCAGTTGTTTTATTTTTATAGTATAAGAAGCCGACGTCATCTCTGATTATTTCTGTAGTCATCCTTTGTACCCCAAACACAGTAGTATAACTATTTGGAATATGGAGCATCTCTGGTTCTTCTATTATACATGATAAATAATTAAATATATTCAGAGTAATTACTATACCAGTAAAAATAACATACCTATTGGATTGGCATTGGCAGCAACTATTAGCTGGCATTCATCAAGTAAATGTTAAAATTAAAATCATTTATAATCACAATAATAACATAGTTCATATTTTCAAAGTTTAGGTTACAATGAATGCCAATTAGAAAAGCTTGTTTCATTATAAGTTAGAATTAAACATATTTTCATATTATTTACATTTAATTGTTGTTCAAATGTCAATAATCTGCATAGACTGTATACCAACATAATATATTTTATGTTATATTGTATTTATTATAAACCAATGTTTTGAAATCATGTACCAATTATTATGTAGTATTTTAATATAATTAATGGTATGAAGCCATGCCATACAAATGTATTGATTTAATTTAAAAAAAATGTATATTTATTATTGTATGATATTTATATGTTCATAATGTTCATCTATTAATAATTGACACATATTATATGTACAAAAATGGGATAAGTGATATCTACAATCTACATACAAAAGGTATAAGGACATAAAGTATGAGTTTAATATTTGTCTACAATGATAATCATAAAAAAAAAATTGAAGGGAAGTGTAAGCACCCACAGGCAAATGCATTTTAGAAAATAAAAAAAAATTTTGAAAACATTTTCCTCTAGTAATACACATTACAAACTTCGAACTAAAACTTCCAAAATCTTAAACAGAAAAAACTAATCAAAATGATAAGCTCACTAAAGAATTATAAAACAGATCTGGGGTATCAGGTTATCAATGTTTAAAAATCTCAACGAAAAATTCGACAACAGTTAAGAAAATTCGAAAAAATTGAAGCAAGGTGTTGGCGCCTGCAAATGCATTTTAGAAAACAAAAAAAAAATTAAATAAATTATACTGTGGGAATAGGTACACATTAAAAACTTCTAACTAAAATTTTTACAATCTAAAACAGAAAAAACTATTCAAAATATTTATTTCATTAAAGAAGAATTATTCAAAGGGTTCCAGATTGTCAATGTTTAAAAAATGTGTCTATAATGAAAATCATAAAAAAAAAAATGAAGAGAGGTGTTGTTAACCGCAGGCAAATGCATTTTAGAAACCAAACAAAAATTTAAATAAATTATATTGTGGGAATACACATTAAAAAGTTCAAACTAAAATGCCCAGAAACTTAAACAGAAAAAACTATTCAAAATAATTTTAAGTAGTTCATTAAAGAAGGATTATTCACAAGGCACAAGATTATCAATGTTCAAGTCAATACAAATAATTAAACTAGAGTAAAATAACTAAAAAAAAAAAATTGAAGGGAGGTATTGGCGCCTGCAGGCAAATGCATTTTAGAAAACAAAAAAAAATGTGGAAAAATTTTATTTTAGGAATGCACATAACAAAATACGAACTTTAATGCCCAGAATCTTAAACAGAAAAACTATTCAATATGATAAACTCACTAAAGAATGATAAAACAGAGCTAGGACAGCAGGTTATCATGGTAACATTGCAATGTTTGAAAAATGTCAACAAAATATTCGACAACAATTAAGAAAATTTGGCTAGAAATGAAATCATAAAAAAAAATTGAAGGGAGGTGTTGGCACCCGCAGGCAAATGCATTTTAGAAACCAAAAAAAAAATTTAAAAACATTTTACCGTAGGAATACACATTACAAAGTTCAAACTATAATGCCCAGAATCTTAAACAGAGAAAACTATTTGAAATATTTATTTCATTGAAGAAGAATTATTCAGAGTGCACCAGATTGACAATGTTTAAAAAATTTGGCCAGAAAAGAAATCATAAAAAAAAAATTGAAGGGAGCTGTTAGCGCCCGCAGGCAAATACATTTTAAAAAGCAAAAAAAAAATTTTGAAAAAATTTTAGTGTAGGAATACACATTACAAAGTTCAAACTAAAATGCCCAGAAACTTAAAAATTTAAATAAATTATATTGTGGGAATACACATTAAAAACTTCTAACTAAAATTTCCAAAATCTTAAACAGAAAAAACTATTTAAAATATTTTTTTCATTGAAGAATTATTATTATTATTATTATTATTATTATTATTATTACCAGATTGTCAATGTTTAAAAAATTTGGCTAGAAATGAAATCATAAAAAAAAAATTGAAATAGGTGTTAGCGC
The DNA here is from genome assembly GCF_019925205.1 of Metopolophium dirhodum. Taxonomy (NCBI): domain Eukaryota; kingdom Metazoa; phylum Arthropoda; class Insecta; order Hemiptera; family Aphididae; genus Metopolophium; species Metopolophium dirhodum. The sequence continues at coordinate 18,252,811 of NC_083563.1, read as the reverse complement.
CTGCAGGCAAATGCATCTTAGGAAAACAAAAAAAAATTTTGAAAAAATTTTAGTGTAGGAATACACATTACAAAGTTCAAACTAAAATTCGCAGAAACTTAAACAGAAAAACTATTTAATATGATAAGCTCACTAAAGAATGATAAAACAAGAGCTAGAGCATCAGGTTACCGATGTTTGAAAAATGTCAACAAAATATTCGACAACAAAAAATTTGGCTAGAAATGAAATCATAAAAAAAAATTGAAGAGAGGTGTTTGCGCCCGCAGGCAAATGCATTTTAGAAAACCAAAAAAAAATTTCAATAAATTATATTGTGGAAATAGGTACACATTAAAATCTTCTAAATAAAATGCACAGAATCTTAAGAGGACGCCACACCCGTATGTGTTGTCTCCGTCTTACAAACGCGTAACATACCAAATTTACGCTCAGAAATTCAAGTTTTATGCCGTTAGTTTAAAAATTGGAGTGAATCGACCTATTATGAAACTTGATGGTAAGAACATTATCTGTGTTTTGATGGAAGTTTTTTTACGATTATTAGGTTTTTAAGTGAGTTATGGCGTGTATAATAAATGTAAATTAAAAATACTCATAACTCACTTAAAAACTGAATCATCGTAAAAAAACTTCCAGCAAAACACAGATAACGTTCTTACCATCAAGTTTCATAATAGGTCGATTCACTCCAATTTTTAAACTAACGGCATAAAACTTGAATTTCTGAGCGTAAATTTGGTATGTTACGCGTTTGTAAGACGGAGACAACACATACGGGTGTGGCGTCCTCTTAAACAGAAAAAACTATTCAAAATAATTAGTTCTTTAAAGAAGGATTATTCAAAGGTTACCAGATTGTCAATGTTTAAAAAATTGTCTACAATGAAAATCATAAAATAAAAATTGAAGGAAGGTGTTGGCGCCCGCAGGCAAATGCATTTTAGAAAACAAAAAAAAAATTTTGAAAAAATTTTATTTTAGGAATACCCATTAAAAGTACAAAACTATAATGCCCAGAATCTAAAACAGAAAAACTATTCAAAATATGATAAACTCACTTAAGAATGATAAAACGGAGCTAGGGCATCAGGTTAGCAATGTTTGAAAAATGTCAACAAAGTATTCGACAACAGTTAAGAAAATTTGGCTAGAAATGAAATCATAAAAAAAAATTGAAGGGAGGTGTTGGCACCCGCAGGCAAATTCATTTTAGAAAACAAAAAAAAAATGTGGAAAAAATTTTATTTTAGGAATACAGATTACAAAATACAAACGATAATGCCCAGAAACTTAAACAGAAAAAACTATTTAAAATATTTATTTCATTGAAGAAGTATTATTTAGAGGGTACCAGATTGTCAATGTTTAAAAAATTTGGCTAGAAATGAAATCATAAAAAAAAAATTGAAGGGCGCTGTTAGCGCCCGCAGGCAAATGTATTTTATAAAACCAAAAGAAAATGTAAAAACATTTTACCGTAGGAATACACATTACAAAGTTCAAACTAAAATGCCCAGAAACATAAACAGAAAAAACTATTCAAAATAATTTTAAGTAGTTCATTAAAGAAGAATTATTCACAAGGCACAAGATTATCAATGTTCAAGTCAATACAAATAATTCAATTAGTTATATTACTAAAAAAAAAAATATTGAAGGAATGTGTTGGCGCCTGCAGGCAAATGCATTTTAGAAAACAAAAAAAAATTTTGAAAAAATTTTAGTGTAGTAATACACATTACAAAGTTCAAACTAAAATGCCCAGAAACTTACACAGAAAAAACTATTCAAAATAATTATTTCATTGAAGAAGAATTATTCAGAGTGCACCGGACTGTCAATGTTTAAAAAATTTGGCTAGAAATGAAATCATAAAAAAAAAATTGAAGGGAGCTGTTAGCGCCCGCAGGCAAATGTATTTTAGAAAACCAAAAAAAAATTTTAAAACATTTTACCGTAGGAATACACTTTACAAAGTACAAACGATAATGCCCAGAAACTTAAACAGAAAAAACTATTTAAAATATTTATTTCATTGAAGAAGAATTATTCAGAGGGTACCTGATTGTCAATGTTTAAAAAATTTGGCTAGAAATGAAATCATAAAAAAAAATTTTGGCGCCAGGTGTTGGCGCCCGCAGGCAAATGCATTTTAGAAAACAAAAAAAAAAATTTTGAAAAAATTTTGAAAAAATTTTATTTTAGGATTACACATTACAAAGTACAAACTATAATGCCCAGAATCTGAAACAGAAAAACTATTCAAAATATGATAAGCTCACTTAAGAATGATAAAACAGAGCTAGGGCATCAGGTTACCAATGTTTGAAAAATGTCAACAAAGTATTCGACAACAGTTAAGAAAATGTGGATAGAAATGAAATCATAAAAATAAATTGAAAGGAGGTGTTGGCGCCCGCAGGCAAATGCATTTTAGAAAACAAAAAAAAATTTTGAAATAATTGTATTTAGGGAGTACACATTACAAAATTCAAACTAAAATCTCTAGAAACTTAAACAGAAAAAACTATTTAAAATATTTATTTCATTGAAGAAGAATTATTCAGAGGGTACCAGATTGTCAATGTTTAAAAAATTTGGCTAGAAATGAAATCATAAAAAAAAATTTGAAGGGAGGTGTTGGCGCCCGCAGGCAAATGCATTTTAGAAAACCAAAAAAAATTTAAAACATTTGACCGTAGGAATACACATTACAAAGTTCAAACTAAAATGCCCAGAAACTTAAACAGAAAAAACTATTCAAAATAATTATAAGTAATTCATTAAAGAAGGATTATTCACAAGGCACAAGATTATCAATGTTCAAGTCAATACAAATAATTCAACTAGAGTTATATAACAAAAAAAAAAAAATTGAAGGGAGGTGTTGGCGCCCGCAGGCAAATGCATTTTAGAAAACAAAAAAAAATTTTGAAATAATTGTATTTAGGGAGTACACATTACAAAATTCAAACTAAAATCTCTAGAATCTTAAACAGAAAACATTTGTGTGCATTGTTTACATTAAAATAAACGAAAAGTTATTATGATCAGAGGTGTATCACCGTAATATATGTATTAGAAAATGTATAAAAACGAATGTAATTTATAAAGGATGCAAAAAAATTAAATGAGAAAAATGTCCTGCACGGACTTTACTATGTGATTGTAATTTATAAAGGACATAAAATAATGTTTCATTTAAAATTATATTGTGTTTGGCTGGGTCTACAGTCAATATTTAATTACAAACTATAAAGTCTAAATGCAAATAAAAACATAGTCAGATATCTGTTTTAGTCTTTGTAAATATGTGCGGAAAAAATTAAATTTAGTACAATGTAAAAAAATGTGGAAAGAAAACCCTGAGAATTCTTTGACAATAGGATATTAAAACACAAAATCATATATTAAATTAAAACTATTGATTTTATACATTTTCTATTTACAAAAACTCATGAGCATTGAAAACCTTATAAATCCGAATAAAATAATATTTTGTTATATTTTAAAATACATTTTATAATTTGTTGTGGTAAAAAAATCATTATTTAATGTTGGCTGTATTTAAGTTTTTAATATCTATACTGGTACAACTCTAGCTGGCAGTCCTTAAGACCGTGTTAAAAACCATGAAAATTAGTTAACGTCTAATTTCCTCTCCTATCCTAACCTATCCTAACATAACCAAATTAATAATATTTAAATATTTTCTTTCATTGTTATGTTTACAATATCGAATACCTTGATGGTATTAGTAGGAAAAGATCATCGCAAAGCTCACGACCAGTTAATTGGTAGTCGTCTATCATCACCATAGCTTAAAGTAACCATAGGTATACCTAACTAACCTTCTTATGACTCATTAGGACACTTTGAATAAAAAGATCCTGATTTGCAGGTTGCTGAACTTAAGTGTTTGACTATCCAGTTGATCCCTAGATTGTTGACACCTTAATCCATGCTATGGATGAAGCCCATAGATTATAAAGATATGGAGAGTCCACGCCTATTTTAAATACATTTCAGGCCGCATCCCCGGAGGGGAAGGCAATTGAGGCTTTTTTATATTGATAGTCGATACTCGAGTTGTCCTCAATTGTTCCCCTCGAAGATCAGACCGCTAATAAGACTACTATAATAATATGTCCTATCCATTATGTTATATCTTTATTATCTATGATGGAGCCATACCCAGCTCTCTCGTGTAAACAATTTGAAGCACATAAAAGCGATCAACGAATCGCTATTATTATTTAAATATTTCAATTCATAATATGAATTCCCAGCCCTGTCCCTCATACTCTGATTTTAAAAGCCCAGCCCACCTTCATATTATTCTCTATGCAAAAAGTAAATTTAAGACAAATTTGTAAATCAATGCACAGTCTCTCTATTGTACTAATATTTGTGATTTCATTAATTTTCAGTATTTTGTATTATTAGATTGGGAAAACATAAGACTTTGATAAAAGTATAATATGATATAAGTACCTTCTATAATTGAATTAATCGTTTTTTTGTCGGGTACTTTGTTGATGTACGGCACTTTAACTACGGTCCCTCAACTTACTGAGGCAACCTTGAGACATTTCCTTTTAGAAAATATAATTAAATCCTCAAACATAACTCTTAATTCAAGAGTTTGTAACTAATACAATCATAATATAATATGAGTATAGGTAGTACATTTCGTAATATTTTTTTATAATATTTACTGTTAGTGAAATATTAAGTTTGTATTTCTAATATAATATATGTTATGATATTTATGGACGACACTTGCACCATGGCCCCTCGATATAGTAATGTGGCGACCCGGCACATCTCTTTTAGATAAATGATTAATAATACTTAATCAAGTCTTCCAATTTACTAAGCATTTATATTTTTCAGATAATTTGAAGAAAAATTTAAAATTGAAGAGAGACTGTGTGATATACAAGACACTTTATTTTTATATTTTGAAGCAATATATGTTTTGGATTATGTAGATCTATATAAATTAAAATTCAGACCCATAGTTTAGTATTTAAAGTTTGCATGATCAAAGTCGTGGAACCAAATTTTATTAGACTCTACTAGAATGTTGTAGTTAAATTAAACTATAATAGGTATGTGGAATAACAGTACCTAACCTTCTATGATAATTTGTTATGAATATAATATTTTAAGTAATAGCTCAAATTTAGCACTTTTACGGTACTTCATACATTTTCCTAATATTTTAACAGAAATTATGGAGCTAAAAATATAGAAATACCTATATTATGTCACGGTCCATAGTTCATAGTTTTGTTTCATTTATAATAATAATGCTTTTTAATATACTTGTTCATAAATTAATATTTATTACAGTTGGCTTTTATGATTTGTTTGAACTATTAGTACGTATGTTTTTGGGTAGATCCCTATTATTACAACACCGTTACCAATATGCGTTTTTTTTTTGGTTAGTTAATATAATTAAATGTTTTCATGATTTCTTCGTATTTATGCTTATTTTCTTAAAATGTTTTTTATATTTTCGGTTCATCCGTTACCTACCTACATACCCACCTACCAAGTGTATAAATTAAGAATTTTTTTTGTAAACCAATTTGAATTATTATTTATTAATTTAAAAAAATTTTAATAAAAACGTTTTCATTCAGTATTTTTTTGAATTTTCAGTGCATATTTTTGAATATTTCAGTGCATATATTTGCCTGTTTTTAGTGCATACATGCAGACAAATATTCAACACTTTGCTAATGATGCTAAAAATTAGCACCTGCTAATTACTTTTGTCCAATCATAATACCTACCACAGTTAATGTTAAATGTAAAATTGTCAACAATCAACTGCTTCTTCAACTTGATAACACTTAAGAGGATGATTTTTAGCGCACCATTTATTTCTCTCTCTGATCCACGCACAATAATTTTAGTGTTTTCTTAATCGTATATTTGATATGCTACGCGTGGGTCAAAGATGGAAAACAAATAGTGCGCTGACATCCCAACCTGCAACAAGTTTACACGAGTTAGCTGGGTATGGCTCCATCATCGATAATAAAGATATGGATAGGACATAATAGTCTTATCAGCGGTCTTCGAGGGGTGTCAACAATCAAAGGATCAACTTGATAATCAAATACTTTAGTTCAGCAACCTGCAACTCAGGATTTTTTTATTCAATATGTCCTAATGAGTCATAAGAAGGTTAGTTAGGTAAACCTATGGTTAGTTGAAGCCAAAGAGTCAATAGGGCCTTTGCAATTCAAGACCTTTTCCTACGTATTCGGCATTGTTAACATAACTATTCTACCTTTACACTTTTTCTTCCCCCGTCTCTCACAGCTATATACAGGTTCAGCCACTCTCATTCCACTCCTCCATATGATCGGTATTCTGTCTATCCATCTCTTCTTCAGTCTTCTCGCCTCTCATTTCCCACCTAAATTAACTAACTTCTATAGCCACTCTCACTATCTCTTATCATACAGTGACCGAACCACCTAAACCTATTCTCTCATGTTTTCACTACAATATGTACAATACCCTTAATTAATTAATTTCTTATTCTATCCTCTTTTGTACATTAACACCTAACTTATTATTCTCAAATCTGCTACCCTCCCCCTCCACTTACCTACCCTAACCTTACATTTCATATAATTACCTTTCATACACCAAACATTCTGAAATCCTGTTGACCCATTTCCTTATCTTCGCCATATTACACACTACCTAATTCCTATTCACCCAGTCTCTAGTTACCTACAAGTCATCGTACTTGATTATCAGTGAAAATATTTAAACATCATTGAGCGAATTCCCTACTCGAAAGAATTACTTAAAAAAATAACATACCTCGCCAATTTTCTAATTTTTAACACGACTTTATTGATAGCCGGAATAGTGTTATACCAGTATAATTACAATACAAATATTGAAAAATTTCGGACAATACAGCCTTTGATCAATTAACAATAATAAAAAAAAACCTACTTAGAAATAAGAGATTACATACCCCGTGACGGAATCAAAATCTGCTACGAAACTTAGTCTTCGAAGCACTGAAACGTTCACACATTTCAATCTGCTTATGATATATTATTCCCAGTTTGAACATTTTCACTGATGAATACCATTTCTGAAACAACACGCATCTTATGCAGTAAAATGTTCTACAATATTCTAATGACCTATGCGTTACAGTCTACAGATATTATATAAAACTACCAATAAATACTTAATATTAATTTTTATTACACAGAGTTTGTATTTTTAAATGTTGTATTCAAGGATTTATTAGTTTTATTTTGTATTTAATGATTAACCTAATTTAAGTTAGTATAAGATATAAAAGAAAATGTTAAAGCAAGTCAAGTACAAAGAATGTGTAAAATTCTTTCTATCTTATTTAAATCAGCATAAGCTTGAAAACAAATGTAAAAAAAAAATGTAAAATGATTAACTTAACTTTAAGCTAGTACAAATATGAAAATAAATGTTAAGCATAAGAAATACCAAAAAAAAATATATATATAAAAAAAAAATTAACTTTGTTTAACTTTTAAGTTATCATAAAAACAAAAAAAAAAATGTCTATGAACTAAATACATTGTAAGCAAAGTAAATATAAAAAATGTATAATTAGATTAGTTAAAAGTTAAAACTATGTAGAATATATAGGTTAAAAACCAAAATATTATGTAAAAATTCATAACATGTCAACATGACAATATATTGTACACAAATATTAAAATTAAAAAAAAAAAAAACTGTATAGCTATCATTACAACACCAGATAGGGAACTTAAAATATAAAATATATAAGAATAGAAACACATCAATAGAATGCGGGGAATACGAACTTTCAGCTTCAGTTCTATCTTCCTAATTTTTTGTTTTCCAATGTATTATGTAAACTTTAATATTACTTACATTGCCCCTTTTAGATTGTATAGTAAAATTTGTTTTCTTTATATATATATAAATGTCCAGTTTAAATTGTATAACTTTTTTCAACTTTCAACTTTCAACTTTTAATTTTTCAACTTTCAACTTTTCCTAACTTAATCTCTCCTCTACTTAAATATTTGTATTGCTCTCACTCTCACCCACGAGTGGTGTTGTGAGGGCACAACACAATAAAGTGCAGGGTGGATGTAATGATATGCTCACACACCATTATAATAAACCAACATTTTACAGATTAATAAACAACAGCCAGACTGTCGCTTGTAGAAATCGGTCGCATCAAATAAAACCATTGATAACGACAACTAAGATATTGACACGCACTCATAACAATATTACGTAGGATGTGTGTGACTTTATTTTATGCTGACGCCAAAGAATAATCTAGTTCCCAGGCCCACGATAATTTAGTGAAAAAGCCACCCACCACTCTCTGGTCAGCATCCTCGCGTCCGTCCCTTAAATCAGTGCATGAGCACCAGCCACCAAGTAACAACCTCTCAAGTATCAAAACCGATTTCAACGAGCGACAACTGGACTTCTTATGCAAGCAATAATCAGTGTGTTCGTTAATTCAATTTGTGTATTTGAAGTAGTACATTATCTTATTTAAAACCTAAAACTCTTACAATATTGTCTACGAACAACTGTGAATCAGGTAAGGCATATGATATAATATTTTATGTGGATTGCAGTCAATACGTTCTATGTGCTTTTTTCCATAAAATTATATTGTACGGTGTATTTGATATAATTCTCGATTACACGATATCGAGAGCCCTCCGAACACCTGGAGGAAGGTAATAGCGTAATTTTACTACCTACTCTAACTTGTACTATTTTAATATAACTATCGACAGTAGCCGTATTTATATTTATTTATATTTTATCTTATTTTACGTTATTACAATAGTAAGAAAAAAAAATAGTTTTATTGATCCCAATATTTAAAAATAATGTTTCGAATAAAATAATCAAAAAAATTTAAGAAATACCTATTAATTAATATGTATTACCTAAATAACAAAATAACTAAATAAATTCGTGTTTTTTTTAAAACATTTTCACCCCCCCCCCCCCCCCCCCCCCCCCCCCCCTTAAGAAATTGTGTCACTCCTCCTTAGAGTGGTGAGCCCCTCTGATTAAAAACCCTTGAAATAGTGCATGTTAAAAAATCAGCCATATCCTCCCCCCCTCAAATTTGACTCATTTATCTACTGTTTGAATTAAGAACGCCGTTACATTGAACGTACAAAACTGTACCTACCTACTCAATAATATTATATTTTTTATTGTGTACACTAATCGATTGGTATATACAAAATAACGTTAAGTTATAAATAGGACGTGGATTAAAAATGCATTAAAAATTAGAAAAATACCATAAAAATACGATTTAATGCATTTATATTACAAAGCTAAATAAATTGGCCAGAAAAATTAGGTCCAATTTAAACGAAAAAAAATTACCAGTTATTAATTAAAATTGTATCTTATGACTATTATCAGTTATAAGTCATAACATATATTTCTATAAATTAAACCAAAACATATATATATTTATATTAAGTACCTTATTAATTATAATTATTCTACGAACAGGGACTGGAAAAACGACGACGACGTTAATACCTCGCGTATTTTATACATTTCTATTCGGAACTAAAATATGCGCCTACAACACTTTGATAGCACATTTTTCGTGACATTAAATATTTGTTTAAGTCTTAAAAGTAAATTTAAGCCCCAAAAGAATATAAAAACAAACTTACTTTAATTATCGACTCTTTCGGCGGAATCCGTGACGTGTGTGAACTGCGACGCCCACGAGGAAACGCTCCAGATTACAGCCAGAACTTAGAATATTGTGATTTATGAAAAATAAAATTATACGAAACGCAGTAAGTTTTTTGCTCATATCTTCTTTGCCTATTGAAATTTTAGAATTATTAATCGACTGTGTCTGCTGCAACGATTTCGAGATATGCCATAGATTAAATAAATAAATGATAGATATTATACTAGGTACGTCAGTATGATGAATCCACGGATATAATATAATGCAACTTTTTATATCAAAGAGTTCCGTGTTAAGGAACAATTTATTTGTTCATTGAAATTTGATATGACAATAAACCAAAAGAGTTTATAATTTTGAATTTGAATTATAATAATATGATATAGGTATTATTTAAATTATTATTTTCGTTTATCAATTTAATTATTGATTAAGGTGGTGAATAGATATCAGAAGCACAAGAATATTTTTATAAGAGTATATTGTATTTTATGAATTATTAAATAAAAATGTGATTAGGTAGGTACTGTATTTTAAAGTTAACATAAAGCCATATATATTTCTAAAACTCCAAGTCTATAATTTTAGATTCTGAGCGGATCGAACCTATAACCTAACCTAACCTAATTTTACAATGATGTGTTCTTTATTTTTAATTATTTTTAATTTAATTTACATTTATCCCAGAGTGATCTCTGAATAATCATTCAATGATGAAATTATAGTTACATTCTCGGTTACATTAATTGGATTATAAATTAGAATAAACTACAGTTTCCAGCTTCTACTACAAAATTATTTTATATTTTATTTTACGTTCTTAATTTTTTAAATGCAGTCTGCACCTTATATCGGTGATTTTACACGTAATATAATAAAATTTATACTTGTGATGAGTAGGTACATATATTTTTCGAAAAAACTATTTAAAAAAACAAGAATAATTCCTATTTGATTTCACACAGGTGCAATTTTTTTTAAGCATAATATAAAAATTTGGAAAAAAATTTAGAAAAAACTATTCAAAATATTTAGTTCATTAAAGAATGATTATTCTTGGGTCACCATGATATCAATTTTCAAGTCAATACAAAATATTCAACTAGAGTTACAGTACTAAAAAAAAAAATTGAAGGGAGGTGTTGGCGCCCGCAGGCAAATAGATTTTAGAAAACAAAAAAAAAAATTTGGAAAAAATTTGACTGTGTGATACACATTACAAAGTTCAAACTAAAATGTCCCGGAACTTAAACAGAAAAAACTATTCAAAATATTTAGTTCATTAAAGAATGATTATTCATAGGGCACCAGATTGTCAATGTTTAAAAAATTTGGCTAGAGTTAAAAACATAAAAAAAAAAAATTGAAGGGAGGTGTTGGCGCCCGCAGGCAAATAGATCTTAGAAAACAAAAAAAAATTTGGAAAAAAATTTAGAAAAAACTATTCAAAATATTTAGTTCATTAAAGAATGATTATTCTTGGGTCACCATGATATCAATTTTCAAGTCAATACAAAATATTCAACTAGAGTTACAGTACTAAAAAAAAAAATTGAAGGGAGGTGTTGGCGCCCGCAGGCAAATAGATTTTAGAAAACAAAAAAAAAATTTAGAAAAAACTATTCGATATATTTAGTTCATTAAAGAATGATTATTCTTGGGTCACCATGATATCAATTTTCAAGTCAATACAAAATATTCAACTAGAGTTACAGTACTAAAAAAAAAAATTGAAGGGAGGTGTTGGCGCCCGCAGGCAAATAGATTTTAGAAAACAAAAAAAAAATTTGGAAAAAATTTGACTGTATGAATACACATTTCAAAGTTCAAACTAAAATGTCCCGAAACTTATACAGAAAAAACTATTCAAAATATTTAGTTCATAAAAGAAGGATAGTATGGTACCAGGTTATCAATGTTTCAAATATTCGGCTAAAGTTAAATTATAATAAAAAATTGAAGGAAGGTGGTGGCACCCGTCGGCAAATGCATTTTAGAATACAAAAAAAATTTATATAAATTATATTGTGGAAATACACATAACAAACAAAAAACTAAAATCTCCAAAATCTTAAACAGAAAAATTATTCAAAATATTTAGTTCATTAAAGAATGATTATTCTTGGGTCACCATGATATCAATTTTCAAGTCAATACAAAATATTCAACTAGAGTTACAGTACTAAAAAAAAAAAATTGAAGGGAGGTGTTGGCGCCCGCAGGCAAATAGATTTTAGAAAACAAAAAAAAAAATTAGAAAAAACTATTCGATATATTTAGTTCATTAAAGAATGATTATTCTTGGGTCACCATGATATCAATTTTCAAGTCAATACAAAATATTCAACTAGAGTTACAGTACTAAAAAAAAAAAATTGAAGGGAGGTGTAGGCGCCCGCAGCAAATAGATTTTAGAAAACAAAAAAAAAATTTGGAAAAAATTTGACTGTATGAATACACATTTCAAAGTTCAAACTAAAATGTCCCGAAACTTATACAGAAAAAACTATTCAAAATATTTAGTTCATAAAAGAAGGATAGTATGGTACCAGGTTATCAATGTTTCAAATATTCGGCTAAAGTTAAATTATAATAAAAAATTGAAGGAAGGTGGTGGCACCCGCAGGCAAATAGATTTTAGAAAACAAAAAAAAAATTTGGAAAAAATTTGACTGTATGAATACACATTTCAAAGTTCAAACTAAAATGTCCCGAAACTTATACAGAAAAAACTATTCAAAATATTTAGTTCATAAAAGAAGGATAGTATGGTACCAGGTTATCAATGTTTCAAATATTCGGCTAAAGTTAAATTATAATAAAAAATTGAAGGAAGGTGGTGGCACCCGTCGGCAAATGCATTTTAGAATACAAAAAAAATTTATATAAATTATATTGTGGAAATACACATAACAAACAAAAAACTAAAATCTCCAAAATCTTAAACAGAAAAATTATTCAAAATATTTAGTTCATTAAAGAATGATTATTCTTGGGTCACCATGATATCAATTTTCAAGTCAATACAAAATATTCAACTAGAGTTACAGTACTAAAAAAAAAAAATTGAAGGGAGGTGTTGGCGCCCGCAGGCAAATAGATTTTAGAAAACAAAAAAAAAAATTTGGAAAAAAATTTAGAAAAAACTATTCAAAATATTTAGTTCATTAAAGAATGATTATTCATGGGGCATCAGATTGTCAATGTTTAAAAAATTTGGCTAGAGTTAAAAACCTAAAAAAGAAAAATTGAAGGGAGGTGTTGGCGCCCGCAGGCAAATAGATTTTAGAAAACAAAAAAAAAAATTTGGAAAAAATTTGACTGTGTGATACACATTACAAAGTTCAAACTAAAATGTCCCGGAACTTAAACAGAAAAAACTATTCAAAATATTTAGTTCATTAAAGAATGATTATTCATAGGGCACCAGATTGTCAATGTTTAAAAAATTTGGCTAGAGTTAAAAACAAAAAAAAAAAAATTGAAGGGAGGTGTTGGCGCCCGCAGGCAAATAGATCTTAGAAAACAAAAAAAAAATTTGGAAAAAAATTTAGAAAAAACTATTCAAAATATTTAGTTCATTAAAGAATGGATTATTCTTGGGTCACCATGATATCAATTTTCAAGTCAATACAAAATATTCAACTAGAGTTACAGTACTAAAAAAAAAAAATTGAAGGGAGGTGTTGGCGCCCGCAGGCAATTAGATTTTAGAAAACAAAAAAAAAAATTTGGAAAAAATTTGACTGTGTGATACACATTACAAAGTTCAAACTAAAATGTCCCGGAACTTAAACAGAAAAAACTATTCAAAATATTTAGTTCATTAAAGAATGATTATTCTTGGGTCACCATGATATCAATTTTCAAGTCTATACAAAATATTCAACTAGAGTTACAGAAATAAAAAAAAAAATTGAAGGGAGGTGTTGGCGCCCGCAGGCAAATAGATTTTAGAAAACAAAAAAAAAAATTTGGAAAAAAATTTAGAAAAAACTATTCAAAATATTTAGTTCATTAAAGAATGATTATTCATGGGGCATCAGATTGTCAATGTTTAAAAAATTTGGCTAGAGTTAAAAACATAAAAAAGAAAAATTGAAGGGAGGTGTTGGCACCCGCAGGCAAATAGATTTTAGAAAACAAAAAAAAAAATTTGGAAAAAATTTGACTGTGTGATACACATTACAAAGTTCAAACTAAAATGTCCCGGAACTTAAACAGAAAAAACTATTCAAAATATTTAGTTCATTAAAGAATGATTATTCATAGGGCACCAGATTGTCAATGTTTAAAAAATTTGGCTAGAGTTAAAAACAAAAAAAAAAAAATTGAAGGGAGGTGTTGGCGCCCGCAGGCAAATAGATTTAGAAAACAAAAAAAAAAATTTGGAAAAAATTTGACTGTGTGATACACATTACAAAGTTCAAACTAAAATGTCCCGGAACTTAAACAGAAAAAACTATTCAAAATATTTAGTTCATTAAAGAATGATTATTCATAGGGCACCAGATTGTCAATGTTTAAAAAATTTGGCTAGAGTTAAAAACATAAAAAAAAAAATTGAAGGGAGGTGTTGGCGCCCGCAGGCAAATAGATCTTAGAAAACAAAAAAAAATTTGGAAAAAAATTTAGAAAAAACTATTCAAAATATTTAGTTCATTAAAGAATGATTATTCTTGGGTCACCATGATATCAATTTTCAAGTCAATACAAAATATTCAACTAGAGTTACAGTACTAAAAAAAAAAAATTGAAGGGAGGTGTTGGCGCCCGCAGGCAAATAGATTTTAGAAAACAAAAAAAAAATTTAGAAAAAACTATTCGATATATTTAGTTCATTAAAGAATGATTATTCTTGGGTCACCATGATATCAATTTTCAAGTCAATACAAAATATTCAACTAGAGTTACAGTACTAAAAAAAAAAATTGAAGGGAGGTGTTGGCGCCCGCAGGCAAATAGATTTTAGAAAACAAAAAAAAAATTCGGAAAAAATTTGACTGTATGAATACACATTTCAAAGTTCAAACTAAAATGTCCCGAAACTTATACAGAAAAAACTATTCAAAATATTTAGTTCATAAAAGAAGGATAGTATGGTACCAGGTTATCAATGTTTCAAATATTCGGCTAAAGTTAAATTATAATAAAAAATTGAAGGAAGGTGGTGGCACCCGCAGGCAAATAGATTTTAGAAAACAAAAAAAAAATTTGGAAAAAATTTGACTGTATGAATACACATTTCAAAGTTCAAACTAAAATGTCCCGAAACTTATACAGAAAAAACTATTCAAAATATTTAGTTCATAAAAGAAGGATAGTATGGTACCAGGTTATCAATGTTTCAAATATTCGGCTAAAGTTAAATTATAATAAAAAATTGAAGGAAGGTGTTGGCGCCCGCAGGCAAATAGATTTTAGAAAACAAAAAAAAAAATTTGGAAAAAATTTGACTGTGTGATACACATTACAAAGTTCAAACTAAAATGTCCCGGAACTTAAACAGAAAAAACTATTCAAAATATTTAGTTCATTAAAGAATGATTATTCATAGGGCACCAGATTGTCAATGTTTAAAAAATTTGGCTAGAGTTAAAAACAAAAAAAAAAAAATTGAAGGGAGGTGTTGGCGCCCGCAGGCAAATAGAGCTTAGAAAACAAAAAAAAAAATTTGGAAAAAAATTTAGAAAAAACTATTCAAAATATTTAGTTCATTAAAGAATGATTATTCATTGGGCACCAGATTGTCAATGTTTAAACAATTTGGCTAGAGTTAAAAACATAAAAAAAAAAAATTGAAGGGAGGTGTTGGCGCCCGCAGGCAAATAGATATTAGAAAACAAAAAAAAAATTTGGAAAAAAATTTAGAAAAAACTATTCAAAATATTTAGTTCATTCAAGAATGATTAGTTATCAATTTTAAAGTCAATTGAATCAAAAAATTGAAGAAGGGAGCCTGCAGGCAAATTAATTTTAGAAAACAAAAAAAAAAAATGTGGAAAAAATTTTACTTTAGGAACACGCTTTAGGAGTACACGGGTACTCAGCGTACTCCCAGGTATAGCCGGTTAATCTTGAAAAATATTTATACAAAAATGAATTGAAAAAAAAATTGTTTGAGAAATCTGTGTGAAATAACACTAAAGAAAAGAATACGCTGTAAGTTAAATATTGCAACACATATTAACTACTATCCAAAAACTAGGTATTGTTTACATTATAATAATACGAACAGTTATTATGATGAGAGGTGTATCACCGTAATATATGTATTAGAAAATGTATATAAACGAATGTAATTTATTTATAAAGGATGCAAAAAAATTAAATCAGAAAAAGGTCCTGCACGGACTCTATTATGTGATTGTAATTTATGAAGGATATAAAATAATGTTTAATTTAAAATAATATTGTGTTTGGACCTATGTTTTTAATAACTATACTGGTACAACTCTAGCTGACAGTCTTTAAGACCGTGTTAAAAACTATAATAATTAGTTAACGTCTAATTTACTGTCCTATCCTAACCTAACCTAACATAACCAAATTAATAATATTTAAATATTTTCTTTCATTGTTATTTTTACAATATCGAATACCTTTATAGTTAGTAGGAAATGATCATCGCAAAGCTCACGACCAGTGATTGTAGTCGTCTATCATTACCATTGCTTCAACTAACCTCAGGTTTCCCAAACTAGCTTCTTATGACTAATTACTTAGGACACTTTGAATAAAAAGTTCCTGAGTTGCAGGTTGCTGAACTTATAAGTGATTGATTATCAAGTTGATCCTTAGATTGTTGACACCTTAGTTCCCCTCGAAGACCGCTGGTAAGACTATTACCATATACTATTATGTCCTATCCATTATGTTATATCTATATTATCTATGATGGAGCCATACCCAGATCACTCGTGTAAACAATTTGAAGCACATAAAAGCGATTTACAAATCTCTATTAATGATAATATGAAATCCCAGACCTGTCCCCCATACTCTGATATTAAGAGCCCAGCCCACCTTCATATTCTCTATGCAAAAAGTAAATTTAAGACAAATTTGTAAATCAATGCACAGTCTCTCTATTGTACCTACTAATATTTGTGATTTCATTAATTTTCAGTATTTTGTATAATTAGTAATAATTAGTAAACCTAACCTACTGAGACAACCTTGAGGCATTTCCTTTTAGGAAATTAATTAAATCCTCAAACATAACTCTTATAATTCAAGAGTTTGTAACTAATACAATCATAATATAATATGAGTATAGTACATTACGTAATATTTTTTTATAATATTTACTGTTAGTGAAATATTAAGTTTGTATTTCTAATATAATATATGTTATGATATTTATGGACGACACTTGCACCATGGCCCCTCGATATAGTAATGTGGCGACCCGGCACATCTCTTTTAGATAAATGATTAAATACTTAATCAAGTCTTCCAATTTACTAAACATTTATGTTTTGTAGATAATTTGAAGAAAAATTTAAAATTGAAGAGAGACTGTGTAAATTAACAAAATTTGTGGTTATGAAATGTTTATTTGAACACCTGTTATAATGTATTATATTGAACTTAAGTTAATTTTTTATAATGTACTATAGTAAACATTTGAACGTTTATTACAATATACGTATATTATACATAGATTTCAAGTATGATTTTTTTTAGTTTTTTTTTTGATAGTTACCTACCTACTACAATACTAGACACTTTATTTTTATATTTTGAAGCAATATTATATGTTTTGGATTATTTAGTTCTATATAAACTAAATTTCAGACCCATAGTTTAGTATTTAAAGTTTGTATGATCGTGGAACCAAATTTTATCAGACTCTACTAGAATGTTGTAGTTAAATTAAACTATAATATAGGTACCTATGTGGAATAACAGTACCTAACCTTCTATTATAATTTGTTATGAATATAATATTTTAAGTAATAACTCAAATTTAGCACTTTTACGGTACTTAATACATTTTCCTAATATTTTAACAGAAATTATGAAGCTAAAAATATAGAAATACCTATATTATGTGACGGTCCATGGTTGATAGTTTTGTTTCATTTATGATAATAATGCTTTTTAATATACTTTATCATAAATTAATATTTATTACAGTTGGTTTTTATGATTTGTTTGAACTATTAGTACGTATTTTTTTGGGGAGATCCCTATTATTACAACACCGTTACCAATATGCGTTTTTTTCTGGTTAGTTATAATATAATTGCATGTTTTCATGATTTCTTCGTATTTATGCTTATTTTTTTAAAATGTTTTTATATTTTCGGTTCATCCGTTACCTACCTACCAAGTGTGTAAATAAAGAATTTTTTTTGTAAACCAATTTGAATTATTATTTATTAATTTAAAAAAATTTTAATAAAAACGTTTTCATTCTGTATTTTTTTGAATATTTTATTATTTTTAATATTTTTGAATATTTCAGTGCATATATTTGCCTGTCTTTAGTGCATACAGGCAGGCAAATATTTAACACTTAAGAGGATGTCAGATTTTTAGCGCACCATTTATTTCTCTCTCCGACCCACGCACAATCATTTTAGTGTTTTCTTAATCGTACATTTGGTATGCTACGCGTGGGTCAAAGATGGAAAACAAATAGTGCGCTGACATCCCAACCGGCAACATCTTTACACGAGTGAGCTGGGTATGGCTCCATCATAGATAATAAAGATATGGATAGGACATAATGGTCTTATCAGCGGTCTTCGTCCTTCGAGGGGAACAATTGAGGCCAAATAAAGTATACTCATATCGAGTATCGACTATCAATATAAAGGAGCCTCAATTGCCTTCCCCTCCGGGAACGCGGCCTCAAATGTATTTAACATAGGCGTGGACTATCCATGGTGTCAACAATCAGAGGATCAACTTGATAATCAAACACTTAAGTTCGGCAACCTGCAGCAACTCAGGATCTTTTTATTCTGAAAAGTGTCCTAATGAGTCATAAGAAGGTTAGTAAACCTATGGTTAGTTTAAGCTAGTGGCCTTTGCAATTCAAGATCTTTTCCTACATATTCGGCATTGTTAACATAACTATTCTACCTTTACACTTTTTCTTCCCCCGCCTCTCACAGCTATATACAAGTTCAGCCACTCTCATTCCACACCTCCATATGATCGGTATTCTGTCTATCCATCTCTTCTTCAGTCTTCTCGCCTCTCATTTCCCACCTAAATTAACTAACTTCTATAGCCACTCTCACTATCTCTTATCATACAGTGACCGAACCACCTAACTTATTATTCTCATACCTGCTACCCTCACTCCACTTACCTACCCTAACCTTACATTTCTTTTTCATCTTTCCCTTTCATACACCTGAAATCCTGTTGACCCATTTCCTTATCTTCGCCATATTACACACTACCTAATTCCTATTCACCCAGTCTCTAGTTACCTACAAGTAATCGTACTTGATTATCGGTGAAAATATTTAAATATCATTGAGCGAATTCCCTACTCGAAAGAATTACTTAAAAAAATATCATACCTCCCAATTTTTTAATTTTTAACACGACTTTATTGATAGCCGGAATAGTGTTATACCAGTATAATTACAATACAAATATTGAAAAATTTCGGGCAATACATCCTTTGATCAATTAACAATAATAAAAAAAAAACCTACTGAGAAATAAGAAAATACATACCCCGTGACGGAATCAAAATCTGCTACGAAACTTAGTCTTCGAAGCACTGAAACGTTCACACATTTCAATCTGCTTATGATATAATATTATTCCCAGTTTGAAAATGTTCACTGACGAATACCATTTCTGAAATAACACGCATCTTATGTAGTAAAATGTTCTACAATATTCTAATGACCAATGCGTTACAGTCTACAGATATTATATAAACCTACCAGAAATACCTAATATTAATTTTTATTACACAGAGTTTGTATTTTTAAATGTTGTATTCAAGGATTTATTAGTTTTATTTTTATACCCAACAAAAATTACATTTATTCACAAGTCAGTTATCAACTAGAACTCGACAGCGTTTGGATTGTTCGGACTAGGTACTTGTCCAATACTCGACTACCAGAATTCAAATTAAAGAATGTGATATACCTAGGTAACCTATCGATCGATTCTAAAACAGAAACTTAACCTAGGTACAAATAATATCATAATATCAAATAGTGAAATCTGAAAATTTGAAGAAAATTTCCTATAGGTATATCCCGTAAAACCCCCAAAATAAAACGTACATTTGAGGTGTTCTCTTAAAACCCAAATGTTTAATACTCGTATCCCGTATGCGTAGAAAATATATGTTTCACATTTAACGAAAACTAAAACTATCGTGACGGAACGGAATTACGAAGAACGTATAAGACAAAAATAATCCAAGTGGTAGGTATAATCTGCTATGTACTTACAAATCATATTAAATAACATTAATCATTATGTATTTTCTTATTTTATTAGGTAGGTATAAAAACCTACCTTCCTACTTATAAAAGCATTGCCTAATCATTGATTTAAAATTTTAAAAATTATTCTACTATAACAATAAATTAACAGTTGTAGGCAAAGTATTATAATTTAAGGTATTTTTCATATTATCCTTATTTTTGTACACCCATAACAACTGGATTTTAAAAACTACTCTACGCCTAGCGAGTATATAAGTTTGTCTGACAATAAATATTTACATTAAGTCTACCGCGTCAACAGAGTAAAAGGACAAAACTTACGTAATTATTTATTCTTCCGGCGAAACGCGTTCCCTTCGAGTGTATAATATTGTCTAGTGTCACAGCTGTGCATCTCCGCCAAGGAAAATGCATATCTTCGATCCAAAAGTTCAGTCTGGAAGTATTGAGATTAATGACATTTAAAAAAATAGGCACCTAGCTCATGACCAGAATGGAACGAAATATGTGAGTACGTATTGGAATCGCTGTTCGTCTCAGACGATTGTCATTTGCCATAGATTATTTATAATTATAACCTAACCGTCCTAATCATACAAAATATATATATGGTCCTAACCGATGGATGATGGATATTTTTACATTATCTTCAAAAAAACATTTATTTTTTTCTATGCGGTAAATTGAATTCAAATTTACAATATAGATAACGGTTTTTTTACTTGGTAACCATTTATTTATTACTTGGTTTATTAACAAATTCTAATTGATATAAAATAGTAATTAAATAAAAATAGTTTTATTGATCCCAATACTTAAAAATAATGTTTCAAATAAAATAATAAAGAGAATTTAAGAAATACCTATTAATTAATATGTATTACCTAAATAACAAAATAACTAAATAAATTCGTGTTTTTTTTTAAACATTTTCACGCCTCCTCTCTTACGAAATTGTGTCACTTTTCCTTAGAGTAGCATAGGAGGTTATGAACACTTGAAATTGTGCAATTTTTCACACACGCGTCATGGTATATGAAAATAAAAAATATTTATAATTTAAAAAAATAGAAATATAAGAAAAAAATTACCTTTATTTAATTGTATTTCATTTTTTTCTAATAAGTTTTTATAAAATTGACTTTATGCCATATAAATTTCCTAATTTCATTTTTCAATTCGTTGATAATATATGAAACGAATTCTTCGCTTGGAAAGCAATGTTTAAGAAAATTCAGAAAATGCAGTTCTTATAAATAATAATTTGTGATGCACACGCGTCATGGTATGAAAATAAAAAATATTTATAATTCATATTTATACCGATTTTCTACCGATTTATTCCGATCTTCTATATTAATAATAATTATAAATAAATAGCAATAACAAATCATTTTTGAGTAGCGGCCCACCGGGAAAGTTCCCAGTATCCCGCCGGCTCAGTCCGCCCCTGGTTCATATTGTAACCAAAAAATCTATTATAAACACAGTTACTTCTTACAGATATTATAAGTTAAAATTTTGACGAAATTACATATTAAAACGAAGAATAACGATTTTAGTTATTTTGTTGTAATTTAAAAATAGTAGGTATTTGCGGATTTATGAAACTTTTAGAGTATATAATTATAATTTATATAAACGATGACACTTTCAAATGTAATTTTTTGGGCAAAAATGAATTTAACCTACTATTGTAGGTACTAATGTCTAATAGTAAAATAAATTACTTTAATCTCAATATTATTTATTAGTTAACGATGTATTTGCTCAGAATCGTTTTTCGTTTGTTCGTTTTGTATTTTAATAATTTATCCATGGATATATTATTATTACTAATAATTATAGTAGATGTATTAATTGTTCTATTTCATTAATTTATTTAATACTATACCAATAAATTATATATTAACTAATAATTTTAGAAACATTGTGTTCGAAAAAATAAAATAAATGTGATTTTAATTAGAGTCTTGTAATGACGTAACTTACCTATATGTAAAAAATAAATAAATATAATAATAGTTGTTGAACTTTTAGGGACATAATAGGTAACACATTCGTGTATGTAGTATTACACTATTTATATATAGGTATATTTACATACCTATACGAGTATATGAGTAGATATATTATTCATAAGTGCGCACACGTCAGGATAGGCAGTTGACCATTCCGTGAATATTAATTTTATGTGTACTTGGTTATACGTCCCTAATCCCTATGATATAGAATATAGATATTAGGTGAACAATAGAAGTTAAGTATGTGACACTAAATTAATAGTTACCTATAAACTTATAACGTTGTATTTGGAAAAAAAATTACCAGTTATTAATTAAAATTGTATCTTATGACTATTATCAGTAATAAATCATAACATATATTTCTATAAATTAAACCAAAATATTTATATATTTATATTAAGTACCCTGTATAGGTATGCACCTATTAATTATAAATATTCTACAAACAGGGACTGGAAAAACGACGACGGCGTTTATATCTCGCGTATTTCTAGTCCGGAACTAAAATATGCGCCTACAACACTTGGATAGCACATTTTTCGTGACATTAAATATTTGTTTAAGTCTTAAAAGTAAATTTAAGCCCCAAAAGAATATAAAAACAAACTTACTTTAATTATCGACTCTTTCGGCGGAATCCGTGACGTGTGTGAACTGCGACGCCCACGAGGAAACGCTCCAGATTACAGCCAGAACTTAAAATATTGTGATTTATGAAAAATAAAATTATACGAAACGCAGTAAGTTTTTTGCTCATATCTTCTTTGCCTATTGAAATTTTAGAATTATTAATCGACTGTGTCTTCTGCAACGATTTCGAGATTTGCCATAGATTAAATAAATAAATGATAGATATTATACTAGGTACGTCAGTATGATGAATCCACGGATATAATAATATAATGCAACTTTTTATATCAAAGAGTTCCGTGTTAAGGAACAATTTGTTTATTGAAATTTGATATGACAATAAAACCAAATAGTTTATAATTTTGAATTTGAATTATAATAATATGATATAGGTATTATTTAAATTATTATTTTAGTTTATCAATTTAATTATTGATTAAGGTGATGAATAGATATCAGAAGCACAAGAATATTTTTATAAGAGTATATTGTATTTTATGAATTATTAAATAAAAATGTGATTACTGGATTTTAGAGTTAACATAAAGCCATAAACGTATGCAGTAAATTCATCAAATACCATAATACCAACTAGATTTCTAAAACTCTAAGTCTATAATTTTAGATTCCTAGCGGATCGATGACTGTATTAATTTTATAATGATGTGTTCTTTATTTTTTTAATATTTTTAATTATTTTTTCTTGTGGTCTGTGTAAATGTATTTTTGGTGTTTTAAGGCTGCTGAATGATCAATTTATGAGAATCCTTGCATTAAATTGTTAGTATTATTTGATATGAATAATTATTTTATAGAAGGTACTTATTTATAGGTAAGTTGATCAGAAACTATATTTACACTGAATATGTTAATAGTAAAAAGCTATTAAAATATCTATTATTTGTATGTATTTGTTAATAATAATTAAAACTTAAATATTAGCAGTGATCTTGTTCCTTTCACAAAATGTTTTTTAATTGTTTTTAATTTAATTTACATTTATACGTTTGGCATTTATCCCAAAGTGATCTCTGAATAACGTCCAGAAAAGAGTTTGTTTTAAGACTGTCTGTCTTGATAACAACTAATTTAATTTAAAGTGTATTGTTATATTTTATTATAATGAAATTAATAATTATAGTAAAATATATAATTGCAAGACATTTAATACCTATATCTATAGCCATCTAGGGTATAAACTACACTAAAAAAGGTGTAAATATGCTAATAAAATATATCAGGTGTATCATGTATTTCTGTGTGTAAAAATATAAAATATAAAGATTAATAATATTATATTGTTTTAAATACTTCGCGCAAACCTAAGGGGATACACGGCGTATAGTATAACATGCAAAAAGGTGCGTATTAAACTTAGCGTGGTGATACGAAGACGGTCTCGCGTATTTTATACATTGCGCTATTGGGATTAAACTTATAAATGCTTCTACGTCACCTAGTTAGCAGATTGTCCGTGGCAATAAATATTTGATTTAAGTCTAAAAAGTAAATGTAAAATAGTAGGTAATAATATGAAAACAAACTTACTCGTAAACATCTACTCTTCCGGTGAAACGTAGCTAGAGTGCCGCCATCGCCGAAGAAACAGCTATCTTCATCCATCTTCATCTAATCATCTCACTCCGATGAGCTGAAACTTGAATGTATCGAAAAATTTTATGAAAATAACCTGATCATAACGAAATTTGCGAGTTTGTGTTAAAACTTACATTATAATATATACGGTTTAACGAACTGTCCGTTTATATTTGTGGCCTATTATTTTTTTGTTCACTGAAATCAAAATATACAATATATTATATTTATAATACAATAGTATTTGCTGAAGTTATTAGAATTGTTAACCGTCGCCGACGAATTTCGACAGTTGACGATTGCCATAGATATTATAATAAAATATATTATTTACTATCATAAATCCAAAGAATTTATATATTATAGTATTATACTCAGTATACCTATAGGTATACTTATAAATCGTATGTTCTTTTACAGAAATCTTTGTGATCTGCAATGCACCTTTTCTGGTTTTCTATTTCAATTATAGTTCGCATGCCAAATTTAACTATGTATACAATCTGGTCCGCAAGTTTATAGACATTCTAATACATTCTCCCGCCAGTGCCAATAGACAAAGTGTTTGAGAAGTTATATTTTTTTGATACCTAATTAATTTACAATATGAATTATTATAAGTTACCTATGTAGATACTTGTCCAAAACTCGACTACCTGCAAATCATTGGTTTTTATGGTATAGCCTTACGAAGTTCACGATTTTCGGTGTTTTACGCACCTGTACAACGCTTAAAGTTTACCGAGCTTAAGTATTACAAATTAATTTTTTTTTAATCTAGGTAAATCAACATTTTAAAATTGATGATGCAAAAATAATTCTGACACCCACCCATGGTGGTTTTACATAACAAGTCGAGTGATGTTTTTGATTTTAATAATTGTTCGAGCAAGCGCAGTGTGCGAGGGACCACACCGGGTACATATGAAAATACCAAAAATTTAAATTGGCTATGATACATATAACTTAAAAATAAGACTGACCGCCAAGTTCAGACTTCCCTGTCGTTTTCAGTTAAAAACTAATGATTTCCGGCAATTAATTTTTGCAATATCGTTCATAATTCGTCGTAACTTGTAATATATATACCTATTTTAAAAATATTATTCGTGGGTAATTGAAACGTCTAAAATATATTATCATATACAAATATGATAATAAATAAATAATAATAATTCACCTTAACCGGCTACGATATTAATAATATTTAATAATATCAATATAAGTATAGTATACAATATCCTAGGCTGACAAATGGTCTCCACTTAAAATTGTTTTTCGTATAAAATGATATTAAATCATTGAAATCAAATTTAACACCATCCATTACAGTGACCCACTAGTAACCTACTGTTCAGCAGAGTCACTTCCAATTTTTTTTTTTTTTTTTATTGACCTCCCTTTTTATTTAATTCCTGATAAACGAGTTTTGGATAAGTACCTACCTACATAATAGGTACCTATCCTACCTATATTAATTAAAAACTATTTTTAACACTACGTATTTACTTATTATTTTTGCTTTTAGTTTATCTAGTTATGTATGATTAAAATATGTTTCCTTTATACCCAAATAATTATTAAGTACCTACAAATAATGTAGAATTCAATTTTATTTTATCAATAAATACTTTTATTAATACAGTGTTGACTTTGTAGATGGGTAGCAATAAATTAACTGTACATTCAGGATTACATGCATTCAGGTGAATAATTATAAGATTGCAATGATATATGTACGATTTAAGATGTTAGATTTAAGATGTAAGATGTAAGATGTATTGTTGATTCATCAATACGATTCTGGGTGGACTTGAGGACTTCCCATGTTCAGCGACCGGCGTCGACCCGTTTTGTGGCGCAGCGGAAATTTCGTACAGCTGACTGTTCGACAAAGACACTGTAATATTATTTGAAAAATATTATTTCTACTTAATCGTAATAACTGGGTATAATGAGTTTAATATTATATTATATTATAATAAATATTAAGTACCTATATTATTAGCTTCTAATAATTGGGATGTCATTTTTGTAGATATTGATCCGGACAAAATTATGCTGGCCCAGCGCTATGCCATGATTTATGGCGTACCTATCCGATGAAATTGTTGGATACTCTTTTAAACTGGGCAATCTGATAAACGGTGACGTGATCGTTACTCGCGGCCATCATAGGGTAGACCAGAGTACACAAAAATGTAGGTCATCGGGCTATATGTATGATAAAGTGGGAATTACAATAGCCCCTAAAATGCTGTTACACCTCAACCTTAATAAAAACAAAGAATGATTAAGAAATGATTAAAAAATGGCAACGGAATTGGCCTACAAATCTGCAAATGAGTTCATGAACAGATAACTTTTCAACGTAATATTATGACCGATCCAATAATAACTTTCCGTAGCTATATCAGACCGATGTGTGACGGCTGCTCACCAACGTATCGACATCCACCAGATAACTTTGGTAAGTTTTCAAACTATACCGCTAATTCTTGCGGAATGCTAAAGAAAATTAATTTATTAGATAAATATTATACTATAAGAATTTTTAAATATAGACGTTTTCAACTCACAGCTATGCAGATGGATGTCGACCGGTTTGGGAGCGACGTCTGATACGGCATTGTTCTAATGAATTCAAACATAAATAATACATTATTATAATATTGTTGTATGTATAGGTACGGTTAGGTATATTAAATTAATATAAAGTAGGTACTATATTAATATAGTCTATTAATTATTTTTTTACTATGCTTTTATTGTATTAAATACACAATGACTTATAACTTATACATTATTGGACCAGACATACAGCAACGTCGAGTTAAACAGTTTTTAAATAAACACATTTTCGATAACATCCATTTTGTTGTATTCTGGACCGCCCCATGGTGGCGAAAAAGTCTCCAACAACGAACTCAATCTTCTCAACTTCTCAAGTACGCCATAAATCGCGGCATTTTGCTTGGCCATCACTATCTTGTCTACGTCAATATCTACAGCAATGACTATTACAAATAGAATATATTACAATTATTAGAAGCCACAGATAATAGGTACCTACTTAATAAACTATTAAAAAATAATACATTACAGACAATTATAACATATCGGTAATTACAATTTACAATTAAGTAGAAATAATATGTTCACATTTTATTTCCACGTAAACGGTTTTATTTGTTTTTAGTGCAAAAAATATTACAGTACCTTTGTCGAACAGTCGGGCAAGCTGGATTATATTTCCGCCGACGCCGCAAAACGGGTCCACAGCCACTTTCACCCGGTCACACTTTTCTGCCATATAAGCACTGAGTGTCTCGGGAAAGCTCTCTATAAAACCAAACATACGATTATAATATATATCTTTTTTATTTTTAACATGATATGATACATATATAATATATAAATGTTTTTTTTTACATACCCTCGTCCATCAGAATACCTTGGTCGAACTTCGAAAATAAGACATGTCTCTTTTTCCAATATTTATATGTGCTTAGGTCTATGGGCAATATAAAAAAACATTATTCAATTTCTAATTATACCTATGAGTAAATGCACGTACGTGGTGTCCGCGCGACTGACGGCTTCACAACGCTGCAGATCGGCATTTAAATAAATTATATTGTGGGAATACACATTCAAACTTCAAACTAAAATCTCCAAAATCTTTAACAGAAAAAACTATTTAAAATATTTATTTCATTGAAGAAGAATTATTCAAAGGGTACCAGATTGTCCATGTTTAAAAAAATTGGCTAGAGTTAAAATCATAAGAAAAAAATTGAAGGGAGGTGTTGGCGCCCGCAGGCAAATGCATTTTAGAAAACCAAAAAAATGTGGAAAAAAATTTACTTAGGATTACACATTACAAACTACAAACTTTAATTCCCAGAAACTTATACAGAAAAACTATTGAAAATTATAAGCTCACTAAAGAATGATAATACTATAAATATAGGGTATCAAATTATCAATGTTTAAAAAGTCTCTACAAAAAATTCAAGAACAGTAAAAAAAATTTCGAAACAAATTGAAGCGATGTGTCGGCACCCCCAGGCAAATGCATTTTAAATAACCAAAAAAAAATTTAAAAACATTTTACCGTAGGAATACACATTACGAAGTTCAAAGTAAAATGCTCAGAATCTTAAACAGAAAAAACAATTCAAAATAATTAGTTCATGAAAGAAGAATTATTCAAAGGGTACCAGATTGTCAATGTTTAAAAAATTTGTCTATAATGAAAATCATAAAAAAAAAATTGAAGGGAGGTGTTGTTAACCGTAGGCAAATGCATTTTAGAAACCAAAAAAAAATTTTAATAAATTATACTGTGGGAATACACATTAAAAACTTCTAACTAAAATTTCCAAAATCTTAAACAGAAAAAACTATTTAAAATATTTATTTTATTGAAGAAGAATTATTCAAAGGGTACCAGATTGTCAATGTTTAAAAAATTTGGCAAGAAATGAAATTATAAAAAAAAATTGAAGGAAGGTTTTTGCGCCCGCAGGAAAATGCATTTTAGAAAACAAAAAAAAAAATGTGGAAAAAATTTTACTTTAGGAATACAAATTACAAAGTACAAACTATAATGCCCAGAATCTTAAACAGAAAAAACTATTCAAAATAATTAGTTCTGTTGTGAACCCCTTTCTGTATGCTATACGCAGTATGAGATATAGTAATAGTATAATATAGAATAGTGAGTAAGCATATTAATATGTGAACAGGCAGAGTCACACGGGCTAAGGGAATTCGCTGTGTGGACAGTTTTGAGCCCGAGCGAGCCCCTACCGTGTCTCGCTGTCTGTATACGAGTTAGTTTAGTACTGTCAGACCATCGAGCAGAACCTCTGTTAATCTTTTAAGTCTAATAAGTATTCTGTACAACTAAATTTCTTTTAAAATTGATCATATTAATAAAGTATTAGTGATAACTCATACACCACGTATTTCTTTATTAACGAACAAACTCGGTTTTGGAGACGTCCATAACATTTTTGGTGGCAGCGGTGGGATCCGTAGATTCCAGTTCGTTAAACAATAAGTTAGTAAATGTCGTGTGATTTCGAATTAAAGTAAATCTTTGCTTTTATATAATTAAGTGAAGAAGAAAATCTGAAGAAGAAAATCCGAAGTGTCCAGAAAATCCAAAACATCGAGGTGTACAGGAACTCTATAAAAAAAAAATAGTGTACAAGACAAGGAGAGGGAACACGCAGTAGCGCCGCCCGAACGAATGGTTAGTAGCGCACGCACACACGCGAACGCGAACCCGTAATACGAGCATCAACGCCGCCGCGTCCGTTGTACGTGTTACCGCTGAAACCGAAGGTCAATTTATTGACACACACAAAAACGACTCATAATATAATATCATAATACACGCGCCGCCGCCGCCGTGTCGATAGTGCCGCCGAATCAGACGACACTCACTTACACACGCACGCATCTGTCGTGTGTAGTAACGAAACCGAACGTCTGTGCCGCCGCCGTGTGTACAAATATATATATATTATAATATAGTGCCGGCAGAATATAGTCGCCGTAACATCGTGTTTGTAAACAAATACTGCCGTCTAGTAGACAGTATCAAGCAGTGTGGGCCGCCGCCGTCGTATTACGTATATATAATATATATATATATCGTATTATCATATACGTTAATATTACGCGCGCTCTCAGTTTTTCGTCAATATTTCGCACGGGTCGTCGCTATAGTAGTATATATTATTTATATAAATATACTACACGAGTGCGCCGTGTTCATAGACACGTGAAATAAAATTATACTATACTAGTATTATCATAGAAACCCACTACAGGGTGTAGTGGTCCCCGCGCCAGCAGTTTCGGGGCTAGTGAACTTCGATACCACAAGCGCAATCGAAGAGGAAAGTCGTCGTTAACAGTTAAGGAATTCGATTCAAGCCAAGCCGAAAACCCGTGCAGACCATCCAGAGCATCCCGTAGAATTAGAAAAAAAAATCAGTAAATATAGAAAAAAAACCATGGCAAGGATCATTGTAACTGCGATACTGTGAGTAAAAATAAACAAATTTATATTTAAAAAGAAAAAAAAAGAAAAAAAAAACTGTAACCGTATCTTGATTAAGTGATAGGTCATCAGTACTGCACTCCGTATTAACTGATAAGTACGTTTTCTTTTTTTTTTAAATGTATGATTCAGAATCATAAATCCGTAGTATTGTATTAATATAATATTAATATCGTAGTTAACCTTAGCAGTGTTGTATAATTGCATGTAAATACATACACTTAGGCATGTCAAATTAGCAATTTATTAAGTATCAGTCAAGTAGCTAAGTAGTTAATGAGTGGAAAAGCGGAAAACGATTCGGATAGGTCAACCCCAAATTCAGATAACGAATCGAGTAATCCAATAGTACCACCAAGTCCTACCCCTCGTGTAAGTTTACCAATACGATTCTCAAATCCAGAAAATCCGACATCCGAACGTTCTATTGGGAATATCAGTACTGATAACATCTTCATCAGAACTGGCGTACTAATAGACCATAATTCAGAGTTAACGTGTCAGTAACTTTGGGGGAAGTAGATACCGTTTTGGGGGAAACAGAATATCGACTCAACCTTAATATCCTAGACCAATCCATTGAAGAAAATCTTTTAGATCAGAATATACCCTCCCCTCCTCTTCACTCTAGTGACCAAACCATGAATCCAGGTACTCAAGAAACAGCTCAAACACAGGGTGGTACCGGTAATAACCAGCAAAGCGGCATGGTAAATTCTGAAGGACCATAAAATGCAGTCACTCAAACGATAACAAATCCTCAAGTAATCGAAGAAAATCCAGATCAATCCGGTGTACGATATTCATTCGGATAAAGAGGAGGGACAATAGGACTGGAGGCCGCTCTAAAACTCTTGCCAGGCTTGTTCAGTGGAGACAAGCAGGAGGAATTGGAGATATTCTTAGAAAAATGCGAGTTTGCGTTAGCATGCGCACATGACCATGTACAGGCTCGACTTATCCAAGGTATCCAAGTTAGACTGACAGGGAAAGCCCGTCAGGCAGTCAAGTTTAAGGAAATAAGACATTGGACTGAACTAAAGTAAGCGTTGAAATCTGCATTGGAACCGCAGAGGACGTCCACTTATCTATTCTCAGAATTGTATTCAACCAGACAGAAAATCGGAGAAGACGTAACTAACTACGCAAATAGGATTGAGCAACTCCAAACACTTATCATAGAGCAAGAGACGAGTGGGCACAGTTGGGAGGTAGCTCAAGCGCTAGGAGCAAGTATCAAGAGGCAAAGCATTCAAGTATTCGTAGAGGGACTAGAACCTCTAAAAGACTTCATCAAGGCCAGGAATCCGTTAACTTTAGACATGGCCATACAAGCAGCAAGGGAAGAAGAACGGGTCAGAAACTCACAAGAAGCGACAAAGAAGCTATATGGAGCGCCAAACAACCCACGAAGAAACCCACATGTTTCCACTGTAGTAAAGTTGGTCATATGGCAAAGGATTAAAGAAGCAAACTGACAACGACAAACTCAAGACCTTCTTCCACAACGGCACAAATTAGAAGCATTGAATGCAACTATTGTAAAAAGCCAGGACACCTGTTGAAAGATTGTCGTAAAAGAAATCATATAAACTCCAAAAAGGAAGGCAACCAGCAGGAAAACCAGCAGCAACCAGCCGCGAGCGGTGGGCGCCCGGTGAGCGAGTTAAAAAACACCAGCAACGCCAAATCCTCTACTTCAAAGCAGAATTAGATCAAGATCATCTAACCTGCTATATCGAACAGACCTTCAGCAAAAAATCAAAACTACTTCTAGACTCTGGGCGTGAGCTTAATCTAATAAAAATATCTTCTCTCGCGGATCAGACAATCGTGTATGAAGACGTTATATATCACCTGAAGGGCATTATTAATGACCCGATAGTACACACGCTGGGACAAACACAACTTGAACTATATATCGAGGATAAAATTATAGTTGCAATGTTCCAAGTTATCCATTCTGCATTCCCGATCCCCAATGATGGTATCCTTGGACGGCCATTTATGGTGGAAAACAAAATCATTCTGAATTATCAGACTAATGAAGTTATCATTCCTGACGGGGCTGAAATAGTGCTACAACCCCGCACTGAAACCCTTGTAGGAATAGAAGCAGGGAATCACGCAGAAGACGAAATCATCATGATCGAATGTCAAGAAATCACGAAATCAGTCACTTGCAGCAACGCCGTAACCAAAGTACAAAACAAAAGGGTGTTAGCCACATTCATCAACCCTACTGAAGAAGGCTAAAGACGCCAAAGTTAAAGGAACTGGTCCACGAGCAAATCAGGGAAGCTTTGATCCATTCGGTACAAGTCACGGATCGACAATAAGAACCTCATGCAAGCAGTAGTCGACTGAAACAACTGGAAGGAGCACTTAGAACCGATCATCTGAATTCTGAAGAAAAGGAATCATTAGTGGACATCTGTCAAGACTACTCAGATATATTCTTTTTAGAAGGAGATCGAGTATCAGCAACTACAGCGGTGACGCACAGGATCAAAACCTCAGAAGCGGTTTCACCAATTCACGTGAAGCCCTACCGGTTTCCACAAAGGCATAGACAGAAAATTACGGACCAAATGGAGGCCCTCGAACGGGAAGGTGTGATTACAGCTAGTGAATCACCTTGGAACGCTCCACTCTTTGTAGTCCCGAAGAAACCCGACGTCAATGGCCAGGTTAAATATCATGTCTGTGTGGATTTTCGCTGACTGAATGAGGTCACGATAGGAGATGCTTTCCCACTTCCAAACATTGTGGATATTTTGGACCAACTAGGCAGGTCAAAATATTACAGTACCTTGAATTTAGCCCATGGGTACCACCAAATTTTGATGGATCCCTCCGACCGCAGCAAAACGGCGTTCTCTACAGACCGGGGACATTTCGAATTTGAACCATTTGGTTTGAAGGGAGCTCCAGGGACCTTCCAGAGGCTCATGAATACAGTTTTGATCGGTATAAATGGAATCAAAGCATTCGTATATCTAGATGATATCATCATCCATGCAAAAGATCTAAATGATCATTCACAGAAAATCACCGAGATTTTTCAGAGACTCCGCCAATATAATCTCAAACTTCAACCACTGAAGTGCGAATTTCTCCGAAAAGAAGTTAATTATCTCGGGCATCAAATCACTGACGAAGGAGTCAAGCCAGATCCTCAGAAAATAAGTTGTGTAAAACAATTTCCAATTCCGAGAAATGTGAAAGAGGTCAAGTCTTTTCTAGGACTATCAGGTTACTACAGAAGATTCATCAGAAACTACGGGCAGATCGCTAAGCCACTGACCTCATTGTTAAAAAAGGACGTTCCTTATAGATGGAGCGATTAATGTCAGGCATCATTTGAAACATTGAAGAACCTCCTCACTCAAGCTCCGATTCTACAATACCCAGATTTCCAGAAGCCATTTAATCTAACGTGTGATTCAAGCAACTACGCCATAGGCTGTATTCTGCCTCAAGGACCTTGTTGTATATGCATGCACACGTATGTATGTATGTATGTATGTACTATGTATATATATGTATGTATGTAATACATATATAGGGATAAATGTGTTGACTCGGGGTAAGACGAGTGTGTGACCGATTCGGTTCTCACGATGGTCTACGTGACCGAAAGGGCTGGGTCAGCACATTCTTATAGGCCTGGACGGACCGTTGCGGCGGGCCTCGCCGGCGGACGGCAGTCGTGTAAGGTCGAAAGAGTGAGTAACACCCGCGTTACTGGTCAGAGCATCTTTTATAGTTTATTACAGAGCCTCATATAGTTTTAATCAGAACCTCTCTCAGTGTCAGTATTTATATAGATTCATTACATTAATTATATATACATTAATTCTTTTGTGTTTAATTGAAATATTTAGTATTAATATCAACTTATAAAAGCATTATATACATTATTACAACAAGTGTCTAATTTAATAAATTGGTAATCTTAGTATACGTAATCTACGTGTTACTTATTTAACACCAATACCTACGGTTTAACGTCATTCGACGGTGGATCACACTTGTAACGATATTCGTCATCGACATCGTACATTACTCCCTACGTTGAGCACGGCTAATATGCTGAGTGTTAGTAATGACAAATGTGTATATATGTATGAAATATATATTATGCTGACGCGATGTTTAGCTCACATCGTGTAAATAACCGACCTGGACGCCTGGCGGGAGGCAGTTATGATAGAGTCGACAGTGAGGTAGTCGATAGAATAGGCTCGGCGGTTGATAGTTGGATTGTCAAGAATGAAGAGTCGACAGTGAGGTGGTCGATAGTGGAACTCGAGGGCTGACAACGACCTGAAGAGGACCTGCGGACGACCAGCTCAACCCACATTTGGACATCGGCACCCACGACACACCATGGCCCGATCGGTAGCCCGGAGTTATAATTTATAAGTATATTTCAATATTGTAACTTGTAGTAAATAATAATAATACATCAATAACAGATATATATATATATACATTACGTTGAGTACTTGCTTCACATAAGGTAACCCTGATCCCTAGTAATAATATCACACACCGAGGTCGAGTCTCCGAGACCTCGTTAATAAAAACAGAACGACACCGGAACGGGTAAGAGCAGAAGGTGAAGAGGAGACGTTACACACTTCAACCTATTGGAAAGGATTTACCAATAGCTTTCGCATCAAGGACACTAAACAAGGCTGAAATCAACTACAACACTACGGAAAAAGAATTAACTAGTATTGTATGGGGAATAAAAGTATTTAGGCCGTACCTTTTTGGACAGCAATTTAACGTAATAACGGACCATCGTGCATTGGTTTGGTTATTCAATATTACAGACCCGGGATCACGTTTAACTCGATGGCGTTTGAAGCTTGAAGAGTACCAGTATACTATACATTACAAACCAGGAGTGAATAATACCAATACAGACGCACTGAGTCGTATTCAAATAGTAACTACGAGAGCTCAAACCTCGTTGGGACATCATAACCAGTCAGAACCTCCAGAAACTCAAGGGACCTCTTTACAATTAGTAGATAACGAACACCTAGACTTAGAATCGAAGGGCGAAGGTGATATTGGTTATCAAGCATTTCTGAAAGCAGATGAAACTAAGCTGGGTCCTACGAAGAACATTGCCGAGCGAACAGGAGATCTGTTTTCCGTAGATGTTGGAATCTCATTAGCTCATTGTGTATCGGCAGATTTTAAATCGAGAAAAGGAATTGCATTCGAATTCCGAAACCGATTTGGAAAAGTTAATGAACTTCGTCGACAAAAATGCCAAATAACAGAGATTGCAACAATCAATGTGAACAATCATCAGGTGTTTTATATAATCACAAAAGAATTTTTCTGGCAAAAAACAAGTTATGAAATTCTCTTTCAAAGTCTGCAGAACCTCAAGTCAATCTGTGTCAAGTATAAAGTTACACAGCTCGCTTGTATTACAACCGACATTACCGTCTACACTAGAGCTACCTATAACTGAATCTCATTTATCAATTCCTGAATTATTCAGAACATTCAAGTTAAGCGTAGTGTACATCCAACAGAATCTCGTATTTGTGACCCATATACCCTTATTGTCAAATCTTCGGTTTAACCTGTTTCATATTATTCCACTTCCGATACCTACAAATAAAGGTAATAGAGTAATCATTGAACCACAAGCTCAGTACTTGGCAATAAGCGATACTAATGAATATCATTTTAGTCTAACCGATAATCAGTATGAAAAATGTGAAACATTGTTCTCTTTTAAGTTATGTGTAAATCCTGAGGCTATCAGTAAATTTATACACCAGGAAAATTGTGAGGTATCTTTGTACAATTCCCCGTATCAAACGATAGGAGCGTGTAATTTCAAATATCTAAGCCTAAATACTACAATTTGGCATAAGCTTTATCTGCAAAACGCGTGGTTATATTATTGCATTTCGCAGGCAGTGACAGTAACATGCTCACAAAACTCTAGCTAGTCTAGCAGAATTCTACTAACGGGTACAGGAAAAATTCAAATTTCCGATAATTGCGTTATATATACAGAAAATCCAATCTTAACACCATCGAGAACACTATCATCAGAAATTCATAAAGATTTCATTCCAGAAAATCCAAATATGCACGCAATGTTAAAAATACCAGAATTAATTAAGAGTCATCTCCCCGAGCAAATAGATACAAATAAATATTTTAAAAATTTTAATCAGTTAGCTGAAGATGCCGAAAAACTGAAAGAATTATCTAAAATGTACAACGATACCAAAATATTTGTAAATCCAGACCATCATTTTATTATAGTTTATATTATTTTCATTTTAATAATAGCAGTAAGTCTGTACATGTTGATTAAATATAAGTGTAATCTACCCCGACTCTACAGACCGAAAGTAGCAGAGTGTGTGCAACCCATACACTCCCCTACAAATTCTAAAAGCTTCAGAGCATCGGAACTCACGGATAAAGTGAAACATGTTGATCATTAGACCCCCATGTTTCATGTAGTCCGGGGGGTGTTGTGAACCCCTGTCTGTATGCTATACACAGTATGAGATATAGTAATAGTATAATATAGAATAGTGTGTAAGCATATTAATATGTGAACAGGCAGAGTCACACGGGCTAAGGGAATTCGCTGTGTGGACAGTTTTGAGCCCGAGCGAGCCCCTACCGTGTCTCGCTGTCTGTATAAGAGTTAGTGTAGTACTGTCAGACCATCGAGCAGAACCTCTGTTTATCTTTTAAGTCTAATAAGTATTCTGTACAACAAAATTTCTTTTAAAATTGATTATATTAATAAAGTATTAGTGATAACTCATACACCACGTATTTCTTTATTAACGAACAAACTCGGTTTTGGAGACGTCCATAACAGTTCATTAAAGAAGGATTATTCAAAGGGTACCAGATTGTCAATGTTTAAAAAATTTGGCCAGAAATGAAATCATAAAAAAAAATTGAAGGGAGCTGTTAGCGCCCGCCCGCAGGCAAATGCATTTTAGAAAACAAAAAAAAAATTAAATAAATTATTTTGTGGGAATACACATTAAAAACTTCTAACTAAAATTTCCAAAATCTTAAACAGAAAAAACTATTTAAAATATTTATTTCATTGAAGAATTATTATTCAGAGGGTACCAGATTGTCAATGTTTAAAAATTTTGGCTAGAAATGAAATCATAAAAAAAAAATTGAAGGGAGGTGTTAGCACCTGCGGGCATTTGCATTGTAGAAAACAAAAAAAAATTTTGAAAAAATTTTAGTGTAGGAATACACACTTCAAAGTTCAAACTAAAATGCCCAGAAACTTAAACAGAAAAAACTTAATAAAGTTTGCTAGAGTTTGTTCCTTAAGTGTTTCATGTGTAATTTTTGATTCTGTATCTATTTTACCTAGTGTACTGGCGGTACATAGTTGGTAATATAATTTTTCTACTCTATGGCAATAATCATTTACGTCTTCGTTATTGTGCATCCTAATAGAATTTAATTGTATTTGTAAGGTTGAAGCCGTAGAAGTGACCTCGAATGCGTCTGTTAAATAACTTTTTATATACGTCCACTTCGACACATTTTTATATTTAATCATTTTTAATGCTCTAACTGTTAACCTTGTAGTAATATATTTGACTAACGTTGGTGCATTTTCCTCCTCTACTAAGCTTACTGCCATGTCGCATTCATTTATAAATTGATAAATATCGTCTATTCCTGTACATAGTGGTATTAATTTAAAAGCGTCTTCTAATCTTATAACCACCATTTTCTTTGCGCACTTTTTAGTTGTATAGTCTAATGATTGAAATTCAAAACTCTCTGTAACTGTGCTACGCGTAGTGGGTTTAAGTGCTGGGCTTGGGTTTCTACTTGGGTTATCTTTTAACTGGGCTTCTAACTGGGTTTTCAACTGGGCTGGGCTTCTAATCGGGCTTAATAATTCAATTTGTCTATTCGTTTCGTTTAATTCGTATTCTACACTAGTGTTATACAATGAATTAGCTACGTTCAAGGGAGATGTACCTTCTTTGTCCATAAATCACTTCACCACTTATTTAATACGTTTCTCATAATAATAATAATTCAATAATTGCCCTTTAATATAATAATAATTCAATAATACCCTTTAATTCAATAATACTTCAATAATAACTCAATAATACCCTTTAATTCAATAAAACTTCAATAATAATTCAATAATACCCTTTGATTCAATAAAACTTCAATAATAACTCGATAATACCCTTTAATTCAATAAAACTTCTATAATAATTCAATAATACCCTTTAATTCAATAAAACTTCAATAATACGTCCTCAATAAATTCAAAAAAATATTACGTTTTACACCAATATACTTATGCTCGACTACTTATCAATACTTTGGTTTTAATTATGTTGCATACGTCTATGTAACAAATTTAAAATAGTTATTCACTCACAATAAAGCGGTGTACCTTGATGTTGATGACACGCTGATGAATTTGATGGTGCTGCAACGTGACTTATTTGTTTTGTGTGGGTTCTTCTTCAGAGTTGTCGCCTTGGAAGAGTGATATATTCCTCCTTGTTGACTGTAGCCTTTGGCGGTTGCCTCCTTTGAATGAATATCCTGTCCAACTGCGCCAGTGTTACGTGCTGACCCTTCAGGGATTCACTATGTAGATGATTTGAAAATAATAGTAGTCAAATTAGATTTATAAATACAATGTTTTATTAGAACAAAATGAAATATATAGTATCTTCATGGTAATAGTAGTAGTAGTAGTCGTCCTGCATATGGCTAGTGGCGTGAAGTCGCTTCTGCGTTGCTGGTCCAGGTACATCTGTCTTTACTGTGTTCCCAGCACTCCTATATGTGATGTCGGATCCTTTGATGGATCCTGCGCATGGACGAGGCGGTGGATGTAGCTGGTTCAATAAGTTGTTATTCTCGCAACCACCGCTTCGTAACTTATTGTTGGCCGCTCCCCTTGATTAGCTTGCCAAAATAGAATGTGGTTAAGTCAATACAAATAATTAAACAAGAGTAAAATTACTAAAAAAAAAAAATTGAAGGGAGGTGTTGACACCTGCAGGCAAATGCATTTTAGAAAACAAAAAAAAATGTGGAAAAATTTTATTTTAGGAATGCACATAACAAAATACAAACTATAATGCCAAGAATCTTAAACAGAAAAACTATTCAATATGATAAGCTCACTAAAGAATGATAAAACAGAGCTAGAGCATCGAGTTACCGATGTTTGAAAAATGTCAACAAAATATTCGATAACAGTTAAGACAATTTGGCTAAAAATGAAATCATAAAAAAAAATTGAAGGGAGGTGTTGGCGCCCGCAGGCAAATGCATTTTAGAAAACAAAAAAAATTTTGAAAAAATTTTAGTGTAGGAATACCCATTACAAAGTTCAAACTAAAATGCCCAGAAACTTACACAGAAAAAACTATTCAAAATAATTATTTCATTGAAGAAGAATTATTCAGAGTGCACCGGACTGTCAATGTTTAAAAAATTTGGCAAGAAATGAAATCATAAAAAAAAAATTGAAGGGAGCTGTCAGCGCCCGCAGGCAAATGTATTTTAGAAAACCAAAAAAAAATGAGGAAAAAATTTTATTTTAGGAATACACATTACAAATTACAAACTATAATGCCCAGAATCTTAAACAGAAAAAACTATTCAAAATAATTAGTTCTTTAAAGAAGGATTATTCAAAGGTTACCAGATTGTCAATGTTTAAAAAATTGTCTACAATGAAATTCATAAAAAAAAAAATTGAAGGAAGGTGTTGGCGCCCGCAGGCAAATGCATTTTAGAAAACAAAAAAAAATTTAAATAAACTATATTGTGGGAATACACATTAAAAACTTCTAACTAAAATTTCCAAAATCTTAAACAGAAAAAACTATTTAAAATATTTATTTCATTGAAGAAGAATTATTCAGAGGGTACCAGATTGTCAATATTTAAAAAATTTGGCTAGAAATGAAATCATAAAAAAAAATTTGAAGGGAGGTGTTGGCGCCCGCAGGCAAATGCATTTTAGAAAACCAAAAAAAATTTAAAAACATTCGACCGTAGGAATACACATTACAAAGTTCAAACTAAAATGCCCAGAAACTTAAACAGAAAAAAGGTGGATAAGTGGATGTCGCTCTGCTGTACAGTAGGTTACAAGTGGGTCACTGTAATGGATGGTGTTAAATTTGAATTCAATGATATAATATCATTGTATAAGAAAAACGATTCTGAGCGAAAACGGTCAGTCAGCTTATGATTTTACCAAGTATATTTGATGATATTATTGTGAATAAAGTAATTTATATATAACCTATTTACTCGGAGCCTTATTTTAAATTTTCAATCTTTAGCCATAAAAGTTAAACATTTTATACATTTTTAACCACAAAATAATTAATAAATTATAAATTTGATAAATGTTGTCAAAATTTGAACTTTAAATGCTTATAAAAAAAAATTGTGCCTATGTATTTTTAATATTTTTCAACTGCTATATTTTGAACGATATATCAGGAGCCTTATATTAAATTTTCACGCTTTTTTACCCAACAAATAAAAATTTATTGATATTTATAGAAAAAAAAACTAAAAAAATTGAAAACTGACAATGTCCGTAAACAGTTCCAAAAGAGTCAAAATATTTTCAACATTTTATGGTGTATAGAAAATGCTTATATGAACATTCAGTGAAATTTTCAAGTATCTACAGTCATACGTTTTTTAATGACAACAAAATAAGAAAATCGTTACATCAAATATCGAGTGAATATCAAATGTTGTAAAAATATGAATTTCAAACGCTCATAAAAATTTAATTTGACTTTCTTGTAGACCTTTTTTTTTTGATAAAAGTAGACAAACTTATGGATAATCTTGTATTACATCTTCAAATCTTAGATTTAAAAAGAAAAATTTTTATGAATTCTCAACTCAAAATAATTTGCTATATTTCGTGATTTTTCCGTATTTTGTCAAAATTTGAACTTTAAATGCTTATAATTAATAACTGTGACTAAGGATTTTTAATTTTTTTCATCTGCCTTTGAAACAATAACCTAGGAGCCTTCTATTAAATTTTCAAGCTTTTTTAATCAACAGATAAACTTTTATTGATATTTATAGAAAAAAAAACTAAAAAAATTGAAAACTGACAATGGCCGTAAACAGGTCAAAAAGAGTCAAAATATTTTGTTAATTTTATGGTGTATAGAAAATGCTAATATAAACATTCAGTCAAAATTTCATGTCCCTACGGTCATTTGTTTTAGAGTTACACCAAAAACCAAAATCGATTTTCTCAAAAACAGATTTTGCGTAAAAATTCCCGTTTTCCCTTAATTTTTCTTTTGTTTTTCACGTCGCTTGTGAAAACGACTGGGAAATTTTTACTTTTGACCCCCCAAAGTACCAACTAGATTCACTTTCCTATCAGAAAAGTCACTATTGAAGAAAATCCAAGCACATTTACTGTCCTAAAAGGTGATGACAGACACAAAAATAAAAAAAAAATAAAAAAACACACATCATTGTAGAATCAATACATTCATCGCTTCGCTCAGAACCTAAAACTATTCAAAATAATTATAAGTAGTTCATTAAAGAAGGTTTATTCACAAGGCACAAGATTATCAACCTGATGCCCTAGGTTACCAATGTTTGAAAAATGTCAACAAAGTATTCGACAACAGTTAAGAAAATTTGGCTAGAAATAAAATCATAAAAAAAAATTTGAAGGGAGGTGTTGGCGCCCGCAGGCAAATGCATTTTAGAAAACAAAAAAAAAAATGTTGAAAAAAATTTATTTTAGGAATACACATTACAAAGTACAAACTATAATGCCCAGAATCTGAAACAGAAAAACTATTCAAAATATGATAAGCTCACTTAAGAATGATAAAACAGAGCTAGGGCATCAGGTTACCTATGTTTGAAAAATGTCAACAAAGTATTCGACAACAGTTAAAAAAATTTGGCTAGAATTGAAATCATAAAAAAAAATTTGAAGGGAGGTGTAGGCGCCCGCAGGCAAATGCATTTTAGAAAACAAAAAAAAATTTAAATAAATTATATTGTGGGAATACACATTAAAAACTTCTAACTAAAATTTCCAAAATCTTAAACAGAAAAAAATATTTAAAATATTTATTTCATTGAAGAAGTATTATTCAGAGGGTACCAGATTGTCAATGTTTAAAAAATTTGGCTAGAAATTAAATCATAAAAAAAAATTGAAGGGAGGTGTTGGCGCCCGCTGGCAAATGCATTTTAGAAAACCAAAAAAAATTTAAAAACATTTGACCGAAGGAATACACATTACAAAGTTCAAACTAAAATGCCTAAGAAACTTAAACAGAAAAAAGTATTCAAAATAATTATAAGTAAGTCATTAAAGAAGGATTATTCACAAAACACAAGATTATTCTTTAACTATTCAAAATATTTAGTTCATTAAAGAATGATTTTTCATGGGGCACCAGATTGTCAATGTTTAAAAAATTTGGCTAGAGTTAAAAACATAAAAAAAAAAAATGGAAGGGAGGTGTTGGCGCCCGCAGGCAAATAGATCTTAGAAAACAAAAAAAAAATTTGGAAAAAATTTGACTGTGTGATACACATTACAAAGTTCAAACTAAAATGTCCCGGAACTTAAACAGAAAAAACTATTCAAAATATTTAGTTCATTAAAGAATGATTATTCATGGGGCACCAGATTGTCAATGTTTAAAAAATTTGGCTAGAGTTAAAAACATAAAAAAAAAAAATTGAAGGGAGGTGTTGGCGCCCGCAGGCAAATAGATTTTAGAAAACAAAAAAAAAATTTAGAAAAAACTATTCAAAATATTTAGTTCATTAAAGAATGATTATTTTTGGGTCACCATGATATCAATTTTCAAGTCAATACAAAATATTCAACTAGAGTTACAGTACTAAAAAAAAAAAATTGAAGGGAAATGTTGGCGCCCGCAGGCAAATAGATTTTAGAAAACAAAAAAAAATTTGGAAAAAATTTTACTGTATGAATACACATTTCAAAGTTCAAAATAAAATGTCCCGAAACTTAAACAGAAAAAACTATTCAAAATATTTAGTTCATAAAAGAAGGATAGTATGGTACCAGGTTATCTATGTTTAAAATATTCGGCTTAAGTTAAATTATAATAAAAAATTGAAGGAAGGTGGTGGCGCCCGCCGGCAAATGCATTTTAGAATACAAAAAAAATTTATATAAATTATATTGTGGAAATACACGTCATAACAAACAAAAAACTAAAATCTCCAAAATCTTAAACAGAAAAACTATTCAAAATATTTAGTTCATTAAAGAATGATTATTCATTGGGCACCAGATTGT
This sequence comes from Metopolophium dirhodum, assembly GCF_019925205.1. Taxonomy (NCBI): domain Eukaryota; kingdom Metazoa; phylum Arthropoda; class Insecta; order Hemiptera; family Aphididae; genus Metopolophium; species Metopolophium dirhodum. The sequence continues at coordinate 18,208,887 of NC_083563.1, read as the reverse complement.
CAATGTTTAAACAATTTGGCTAGAGTTAAGAACATAAAAAAAAAAATTGAAGGGAGGTGTTGGCGCCCGCAGGCAAATAGATTTTAGAAAGGAAAAAAAAAATTTAGAAAAAACTATTCAATATATTTAGTTCATTAAAGAATGATTATTCTTGGGTCACCATGATATCAATTTTCAAGTCAATACAAAATATTCAACTAGAGTTACAGTACTAAAAAAAAAAATTGAAGGGCGGTGTTGGCGCCCGCAGACAAATAGATTTTAGAAAACAAAAAAAAAAATTTGGAAAAAAATTTAGAAAAAACTATTCAAAATATTTAGTTCATTAAAGAATGATTATTCATTGGGCACCAGATTGTCAATGTTTAAACAATTTGGCTAGAGTTAAAAACATAAAAAAAAAAAATTGAAGGGAGGTGTTGGCGCCCGCAGGCAAATAGATATTAGAAAACAAAAAAAAAATTTGGAAAAAAATTTAGAAAAAACTATTCAAAATATTTAGTTCATTCAAGAATGATTAGTTATCAATTTTAAAGTCAATTGAATCAAAAAATTGAAGAAGGGAGCCTGCAGGCAAATTAATTTTAGAAAACAAAAAAAAAAATGTGGAAAAAATTTTACTTTAGGAACACGCTTTAGGAGTACACGGGTACTCAGCGTACTCCCAGGTATAGCCGGTTAATCTTGAAAAATATTTATACAAAAATGAATTGAAAAAAAAATTGTTTGAGAAATCTGTGTGAAATAACACTAAAGAAAAGAATACGCTGTAAGTTAAATATTGCAACACATATTAACTACTATCCAAAAACTAGGTATTGTTTACATTATAATAATACGAACAGTTATTATGATGAGAGGTGTATCACCGTAATATATGTATTAGAAAATGTATATAAACGAATGTAATTTATTTATAAAGGATGCAAAAAAATTAAATCAGAAAAAGGTCCTGCACGGACTCTATTATGTGATTGTAATTTATGAAGGATATAAAATAATGTTTAATTTAAAATAATATTGTGTTTGGACCTATGTTTTTAATAACTATACTGGTACAACTCTAGCTGACAGTCTTTAAGACCGTGTTAAAAACTATAATAATTAGTTAACGTCTAATTTACTGTCCTATCCTAACCTAACCTAACATAACCAAATTAATAATATTTAAATATTTTCTTTCATTGTTATGTTTACAATATCGAATACCTTTATAGTTAGTAGGAAATGATCATCGCAAAGCTCACGACCAGTGATTGTAGTCGTCTATCATTACCATAGCTTCAACTAACCTTAGGTTTCCCAAACTAGCTTCTTATGACTAATTACTTAGGACACTTTGAATAAAAAGTTCCTGAGTTGCAGGTTGCTGAACTTATAAGTGATTGATTATCAAGTTGATCCTTAGATTGTTGACACCTTAGTTCCCCTCGAAGACCGCTGGTAAGACTATTACCATATACTATTATGTCCTATCCATTATGTTATATCTATATTATCTATGATGGAGCCATACCCAGATCACTCGTGTAAACAATTTGAAGCACATAAAAGCGATTAACGAGTCTCTATTAATGATAATATGAAATCCCAGACCTGTCCCCCATACTTTGATATTAAGAGCCCAGCCCACCTTCATATTCTCTATGCAAAAAGTAAATTTAAGACAAATTTGTAAATCAATGCACAGTCTCTCTATTGTACCTACTAATATTTGTGATTTCATTAATTTTCAGTATTTTGTATAATTAGTAATAATTAGTAAACCTAACCTACTGAGACAACCTTGAGGCATTTCCTTTTAGGAAATATAATTAAATCCTCAAACATAACTCTTATAATTCAAGAGTTTGTAACTAATACAATCATAATATAATATGAGTATAGTACATTACGTAATATTTTTTTATAATATTTACTGTTAGTGAAATATTAAGTTTGTATTTCTAATATAATATATGTTATGATATTTATGGACGACACTTGCACCATGGCCCCTCGATATAGTAATGTGGCGACCCGGCACATCTCTTTTAGATAAATGATTAAATACTTAATCAAGTCTTCCAATTTACTAAACATTTATGTTTTGTAGATAATTTGAAGAAAAATTTAAAATTGAAGAGAGACTGTGTGAGTTGACAAAATTTGTGGTTATGAAATGTTTATTTGAACACCTGTTATAATGTATTATATTGAACTTAAGTTAATTTTTTATAATGTACTATAGTAAACATTTGAACGTTTATTACAATATACGTATATTATACATAGATTTCAAGTATGATTTTTTTTAGTTTTTTTTTTGATAGTTACCTACCTACTACAATACTAGACACTTTATTTTTATATTTTGAAGCAATATTATATGTTTTGGATTATTTAGTTCTATATAAACTAAATTTCAGACCCATAGTTTAGTATTTAAAGTTTGTATGATCGTGGAACCAAATTTTATCAGACTCTACTAGAATGTTGTAGTTAAATTAAACTATAATATAGGTACCTATGTGGAATAACAGTACCTAACCTTCTATTATAATTTGTTATGAATATAATATTTTAAGTAATAACTCAAATTTAGCACTTTTACGGTACTTAATATATTTTCCTAATATTTTAACAGAAATTATGAAGCTAAAAATATAGAAATACCTATATTATGTGACGGTCCATAGTTGATAGTTTTGTTTCATTTATGATAATAATGCTTTTTAATATACTTTTTCATAAATTAATATTTATTACAGTTGGTTTTTATAATTTGTTTGAACTATTAGTACGTATTTTTTTGGGGAGATCCCTATTATTACAACACCGTTACCAATATACGTTTTTTTCTGGTTAGTTATAATATAATTGCATGTTTTCATGATTTCTTCGTATTTATGCTTATTTTCTTAAAATGTTTTTATATTTTCGGTTCATCCGTTACCTACCTACCAAGTGTGTAAATAAAGAATTTTTTTTGTAAACCAATTTGAATTATTATTTATTAATTTAAAAAAATTTTAATAAAAACGTTTTCATTCAGTATTTTTTTGAATATTTTATTATTTTTAATATTTTTGAATATTTCAGTGCATATATTTGCCTGTCTTTAGTGCATACAGGCAGGCAAATATTTAACACTTAAGAGGATGTCAGATTTTAGCGCACCATTTATTTCTCTCTCCAACCCACGCACAATCATTTTAGTGTTTTCTTAATCGTACATTTGGTATGCTACGCGTGGGTCAAAGATGGAAAACAAATAGTGCGCTGACATCCCAACCGGCAACATCTTTACACGAGTGAGCTGGGTATGGCTCCATCATAGATAATAAAGATATGGATAGGACATAATGGTCTTATCAGCGGTCTTCGTCCTTCGAGGGGAACAATTGAGGCCAAATAAAGTATACTCATATCGAGTATCGACTATCAATATAAAGGAGCCTCAATTGCCTTCCCCTCCGGGAACGCGGCCTCAAATGTATTTAACATAGGCGTGGACTATCCATGGTGTCAACAATCAGAGGATCAACTTGATAATCAAACACTTAAGTTCGGCAACCTGCAGCAACTCAGGATCTTTTTATTCTGAAAAGTGTCCTAATGAGTCATAAGAAGGTTAGTAAACCTATGGTTAGTTTAAGCTAGTGGCCTTTGCAATTCAAGATCTTTTCGTACATATTCGGCATTGTTAACATAATTATTCTACCTTTACACTTTTTCTTCCCCCGTCTCTCACAGCTATATACAAGTTCAGCCACTCTCATTCCACACCTCCATATGATCGGTATTCTGTCTATCCATCTCTTCTTCAGTCTTCTCGCCCTTCATTTCCCACCTAAATTAACTAACTTCTATAGCCACTCTCACTATCTCTTATCATACAGTGACCGAACCACCTAACTTATTATTCTCATATCTGCTACCCTCACTCCACTTACCTACCCTAACCTTACATTTCTTTTTCATCTTTCCCTTTCATACACCAAACATTCTGAAATCCTGTTGACCCATTTCCTTATCTTCGCCATATTACACACTACCTAATTCCTATTCATCCAGTCTCTAGTTACCTACAAGTAATCGTACTTGATTATCGGTGAAAATATTTAAATATCATTGAGCGAATTCCCTACTCGAAAGAATTACTTAAAAAAATATCATACCTCCCAATTTTTTAATTTTTAACACGACTTTATTGATAGCCGGAATAGTGTTATACCAGTATAATTACAATAAAAATATTGAAAAATTTCGGGCAATACATCCTTTGATCAATTAACAATAATAAAAAAAAAACCTACTGAGAAATAAGAAAATACATACCCCGTGACGGAATCAAAATCTGCTACGAAACTTAGTCTTCGAAGCACTGAAACGTTCACACATTTCAATCTGCTTATGATATAATATTATTCCCAGTTTGAAAATGTTCACTGACGAATACCATTTCTGAAATAACACGCATCTTATGTAGTAAAATGTTCTACAATATTCTAATGACCAATGCGTTACAGTCTACAGATATTATATAAACCTACCAGAAATACCTAATATTAATTTTTATTACACAGAGTTTGTATTTTTAAATGTTGTATTCAAGGATTTATTAGTTTTATTTTTATACCCAACAAAAATTACATTTATTCACAAGTCAGTTATCAACTAGAACTCGACAGCGTTTGGATTGTTCGGACTAGGTACTTGTCCAATACTCGACTACCAGAATTCAAATTAAAGAATGTGATATACCTAGGTAACCTATCGATCGATTCTAAAACAGAAACTTAACCTAGGTACAAATAATATCATAATATCAAATAGTGAAATCTGAAAATTTGAAGAAAATTTCCTATAGGTATATCCCGTAAAACCCCCAAAATAAAACGTACATTTGAGGTGTTCTCTTAAAACCCAAATGTTTAATACTCGTATCCCGTATGCGTAGAAAATATATGTTTCACATTTAACGAAAACTAAAACTATCGTGACGGAACGGAATTACGAAGAACGTATAAGACAAAAATAATCCAAGTGGTAGGTATAATCTGCTATGTACTTACAAATCATATTAAATAACATTAATCATTATGTATTTTCTTATTTTATTAGGTAGGTATAAAAACCTACCTTCCTACTTATAAAAGCATTGCCTAATCATTGATTTCAAATTTTAAAAATTATTCTACTATAACAATAAATTAACAGTTGTAGGCAAAGTATTATAATTTAAGGTATTTTTCATAATATGGATATTTTTACATTATCTTCAAAAAAACATTTATTTGTTTCTACTAGACGCAAATTCGGTAAATTGAATTCAAATTTATTATATAGATAACGGTTTTTTTTACTTGGTAACCATATATTTATTACTTGGTTTATAAACAAATTCTAATTGAAATAAAATAGTAATTAAATAAAAGTAGTTTTATTGATCCCAATATTTAAAAATAATGTTTCGAATAAAATAATAAAAAAAATTTAAGAAATACCTATTAATTAATATGTATTAGGTACCTAAATTCGTGTTTTTTTTTAAACATTTTAACGCCCCCCCCCCCCCTACGAAATTGTGTCACTCCTCCTTAGAGTGGTGCGCCCTTTAGATTAAAAACCCTTGAAATAGTGCATGTTAAAAAATCAGCCATATCCTCCCCCCTCTCAATTGACTCATTTAGCTACTTTTTGAATTAAGAACGTTACATTGAACGTACAAAACTGTACCTACCTACATAATAGTTCTCAACCTATTAACCCATCAATAATATTATATTTTTTATTGTATACACTAATCGATTGGTAATATACAAAATAACTTTAAGTTATAAATAGGACGTGGATTAAAAATGCATTAAAAATGAGAAAAATACCTTAAAATTACGATATAATGCACTTATATTACAAAGCTTAATAAATTGGCACGGAAAAATTAAGTCCAATTTAAACGAATAGAATTTAGATAGGTGTATGGGTAGTGTATTCGTTTTATTTTAAGTTTCATTATAGCACATCAGTCAATCAGATGCTATTTAATATTTTAAAATAAAAAACTTCGACAGTAATTCCATATTGGCAAGTGTTGTTTTCTATTAACTGAAGACTGAAGTTATAGTATCGAACATAATGGGTACGTAAAAAAATAGAAATATAAGAAAAAAATTACCTTTATTTAATTGTATTTCATTTTTTTCTAATAAGTTTTTATAAAATTGACTTTATGCCATATAAATTTCCTAATTTCATTTTTCAATTCGTTGATAATATATGAAACGAATTCTTCGCTTGGAAAGCAATGTTTAAGAAAATTCAGAAAATGCAGTTCTTATAAATAATAATTTGTGATGCACACGCGTCATGGTATGAAAATAAAAAATATTTATAATTCATATTTATACCGATTTTCTACCGATTTATACCGATCTTCTATATTAATAATAATTATAAATATATAGCAATAACAAATCATTTTTGAGTAGCGGCCCACCGGGAAAGTTCCCAGTATCCCGCCGACCCAGTCCACCCCTGGTTCATATTGTAGCCAAAAAATCTAAAAAATCTATTATAACACAGTAACTTTTTAAAGATATTATAAGTTAAAATTTGGACGAAATTACTTATTAAAACCAAGAATAACGATTTTAGTTATTTTGTTGTAATTTAAAAAAAGTAGGTATTCGCGGATTTATGAAACTTTTAGAGTATATTATTATAATTTATATACACGATGATACTTTCAAATGTAGTTTTTTGGGCAAAAATGACTTTAACCTACTATTGAAGGTACTAATGCCTAATAGTAAAATAAATTACTTTAATCTCAATATTATTTATTAGTTAACGATGTCTTTGCTCAGAATCGTTTTTTGTTTGTTCGTTTTGTATTTTAATAATTTATACGTTTATATTTATATACCTATACGAGTATATGAGTAGGTATATTATATTCATAAGCACTGCACACGTCAGGATAGGCAGTTGACCATTCCGTGAATATACTTTTATGTGTACATGGTTATACATCCCTAATCCTTATGATATAGAATATAGATATTAGGTGAACAATAGAAGTTAAGTATGTGACACTAAATTAATAGTTACCTATAAACTTATAACGTTGTATTTGGAAAAAAATTACCAGTTATTAATTAAAATTGTATCTTATGACTATTATCAGTTATAAGTCATAACATATATTTCTATAAATTAAACCAAAACATATATATATTTATATTAAGTACCCTATTAATTATAATTATTCTACGAACAGGGACTGGAAAAACGACGACGACGTTAATATCTTGCATATTTTATATATTTCTAGTTCGGAACTAAAATATGCGCCTACAACACTTTGATAGCACATTTTTCGTGACATTAAATATTTGTTTAAGTCTTAAAAGTAAATTTAAGCCCCAAAAGAATATAAAAACAAACTTACTTTAATTATCGACTCTTTCGGCGGAATCCGTGACGTGTGTGAACTGCGACGCCCACGAGGAAACGCTCCAGATTACAGCCAGAACTTAGAATATTGTGATTTATGAAAAATAAAATTATACGAAACGCAGTAAGTTTTTTGCTCATATCTTTTTTGCCTATTGAAATTTTAGAATTATTAATCGACTGTGTCTTCTGCAACGATTTCGAGATTTGCCATAGATTAAATAAATAAATGATAGATATTATACTAGGTACGTCAGTATGATGAATCCACGGATATAATAATATAATGCAACTTTTTATATCAAAGAGTTCCGTGTTAAGGAACAATTTATTTGTTAATTGAAATTTGATATGACAATAAACCAAAATAGTTTATAATTTTGAATTTGAATTATAATAATATGATATAGGTATTATTTAAATTATTATTTTCGTTTATCAATTTAATTATTGATTAAGGTGATGAATATATATCAGAAGCACAAGAATATTTTTATAAGAGTATATTGTATTTTATGAATTATTAAATAAAAATGTGATTAGGTACTGTATTTTAAAGTTAACATAAAGCCATATATATTTCTAAAACTCCAAGTCTATAATTTTAGATTCTGAGCGGATCGATAACTGTATTAATTTTACAATGATGTGTTCTTTATTTTTTAATTATTTTTAATTTAATTTACATTTATCCCAAAGTGATCTCTGAATAATCATTCAATGATGAATTTAATAGTTACATTCTCGGTTACATTAATTGGATTAAAAATTAGAATAAACTACAGTTTCCAGCTTGTACTACAACATTATTTTATGTTTTTAATTTTTTAAATGCAGTCTGCACCTTGTTTCGGTGATTTTACACGTAATATAATAAAATTGATACTAGTGATAAGTAGGTAGCTGGCTGATTGTTTAATCAAATTATTTACACGATTATTAACTAAAAAAATATCTATGAAGTATAAACATCCGCATTTCCATTAACTATAAATTCATAATTGTATGAGCTATACATGTAACATATATTTTTCGAAAAAACTATTTAAAAAAACAAGAATAATTCCTATTTGATGTCACACGAGTTGATATAGAAACTGACTGCTACGACAACTGTGCAATTTTTTTATGCATAATACGTTTTGAAAACGTCCAGAAAAGAGTTTGTTTTAAGACTGTCTGTCTTCATAACAACTAATTTAATTTAAAGTGTATTGTTATATTATATTATAATGAAATTATAAATTTAGACTATACAAATATTGTGAGTATTTTTTAATTTTAATTACTGAATGATTTGTTTTGTATACTGTAGTTATTAATATTAATATACAATATTGCAGTTGTTTTTATTAGTTTTTTATTTAAAAAAATCAGAAGTATTAAATCTTCTACATCTACTTTGATGTTTAAAAACAATTTATGAAAAGGTTTTGTTTTTAAAAATACATTAAAAATTAAATTCATTATAACAATCTTTTTTAAACTAATGTAAGCTTTTTTTCACTTTGCCTCTTGAGGTTGAATGGTGCTTGAGCAAGAATGTATTTTATAATTTCTTCCATTTCACTTTGAGATACTTGTTTAAATTTGGATTGAGTTTTGACAGCATCTGAACAACCAATTGACAACTTACGGTGTTGATATGATCAATGCCTCTAATTGCCGCAACGCCGATCCGCAAGTGCCACCAGCCATCGATTCATACAACGTCTACAATTTATATAAACAAATTAAACATGGCATTAAAAGGTATTCTCAAATTCACAACTAACTGTGGTCTCTCCAATACCACATGTGTGCATTCATATCTTACAATTTTGTATTTATTTAGCACTATTAGGATTAAAAATATTACTTACGGTTGATGCAATCGGGGTTGATGTTCCGATAGGTTGGGGACCGGGAGTCTGAGTGCGTGTCGACCTTGCACTCAGACTCCGCGGCGGCCTTATCCTAACGGAACTCAACCCCCCACCACGTTGTATGGCTGGTGCTCTCCTAGGTGTTTGGGGGGCTATAAATATAACAAACATTATTAATTTTATTTTTATTTTATTATGAAAATGCGATATACACTCACCGAGGCATTGCCGGACAATGTGGCCGTATTTGTTACATCTATAATATCCTGAAACACGATGTAGGCGTTAATTAATAGTAAACTTTTAAATGTTCCTATCACCTATGTACTTACGGCGTTTGGGGGGTGCCTTTCGCGGCGGTGGACGGCGATGGCGTGCGGCGACGGCGGTTTCGGCCGGCGGGTGGCGTGCGGCGACGGCGGTCTCGGCCGGTGGTGCAAGAGCGGTGCTGAGGTATAGTGTTTGCACCGCCGCATTAAAATTTATATTTGTAATATTCATTCTAAAAACAAAAAAGATGCAACATTTACAGTATGTCAGCGCAATATATTTGTTTTTTCTCCCCGACCTGTGCAACGTAGACACAGTATAGATATTTAACAACTTTGCCGGAAAGCGTGGACAGGTGCTTACAAAAAACTAAGCCCTCTAAGTTTAAACATTAAATATTTTAATTTTCTGACGGAAAGCATGTGTTACATTATACTGATTGATAAATACCTGCGATCTGCGGTGAACGTTTTAAAAAAAAACAAATTAAATTTATAATACAAAATATACTCACGTGTTTTGACATTATATCGACATTGATTGATACATACGCAAACATGATTTTCAAAAATTCCCGCCTTCGACAAAATACCGCCAAAATACCGACTATTACTTATAACGACAACAATTACTTATTACTACGGCGAACGTCATTCGAAGTGACTGACCTGCTAGACACTCAAAAAAATACGGCGACTAAATGATTTGCATGGACGCCCGAAATATTTTGAATTTTTTTTATGTAAATTATTACTTAATTTTGCGTTTTCGGTGACAGTAATGAACGCTGTCCGCGATTCGACGCAGTCGGATTGCATACCTGACGACGTGACCCGGCCGTCGCACATTGTCCGCTATCCGACGAAGTCGGATTGCCTACCCGCACCACTGAGGTGACCGACCTGCTAGACACCCTAAAAAGACGGTGACTATATGATTTGCATAAAAGCCCGAATTTTTTTTCACGTAATTCATTACTTAATTTTGCGTTTTCGGCGACAGTAATGAACGCTGTCGGATAGCCTACGTTTAATTTTGACGCAGTCGGTTTGCATACCTGACGACGTGACCCGGCCGTCGCACATTGTCCGCTATCCGACGAAGTCGGATTGCCTACCCGCACCACTGAGGTGTCTAACCCTTAAAAGACGGTGGCTATATGATTTGCATAGAAGCACGAAATGTTTTGAATTTTTTTTCACGTAATTAATTTCTCCGTTTTCGGTGACAGTAATGAACGTTGTCCGCGATTCGACGCAGTCGGATTGCATACTTGACGACGTAAACCGGCCGTCGCACATTGTCCGCTATCCGACGAAGTCGGATAGCCTACCCTTATTACTACGGCGAACGTCATTCGAGGTGACTGACCTGCTAGACACCCATAAAAAGACGGCGGCTATATGATTTTCATGGACCCCCGAAATGTTTTACAATTTTTTTCACGTTTCACGTTTTCACGTTTTGAACGTTGCATACCTGTTGCCGAGACATATAAGTCCAACGTCG